>NC_064921.1:146758361-147061834 GCF_023897955.1 Schistocerca gregaria
AAAATAACTGATGATGGTCGAAGTAGAGAGGATATAAAATGTAGACTGGCAATGGCAAGGAAAGCGTTTCTGAAGAAGAGAAATTTGTTAACATCGAGTATAGATTTAACTGTCAGGAAGCCTTTTCTGAAAGTATTTGTATGGAGTGTGACCATGTATGGAAGTGAAACATGGACGATAAATAGTTTGAACAAGAAGAGAATAGAATCTTTCGAAATGTGGTGCTACAGAAGAATGCTGAAGATTAGATGGGTAGATCACATAACTAATGAGGGAGTATTGAATAGAATTGGGGAGAAGAGAAGTTTGTGGCACAACTTGACCAGAAGAAGGGATCGGTTGGTAGGACATGTTCTGAGGCATCTAGGGATCACCAATTTAGTATTGGAGGGCAGCGTGGAGGGTAAAAATCGTAGAAGGAGACCAAGAGATGAATACACTTACCAGATTCAGAAGGATGTAGGTTGCAGTAGGTACTGGGAGATGAAGAAGCTTGCACAGGATAGAGTAGCATGGAGAGCTGCATCAAACCTGTCTCAGGACTGAAGACCACAACAACAACAACAACATCCTATATGCAACCTTTCTCTTAATTCTCAGGAAGATGGATCAAAAAACCTGCTTAGTCTGCCTGTGGCCTGGGATACAGTGGAACTTACTTTGAAACTCAAGATCTGGAGCTGTCAGGTGGCTATCGCACTGATTATGTATTCGACAATTCGATCTCAGTGTCTCCACTATCGATGAATGGAATATTTGAAACATTATAGAAGCATGAAATGTGCTGGGTGATCGGTCTCTTAACGCAACCGCCTGGCGGCGGATTTTGTTGCTCGGCCGGCAGCCATACAGGGGTCGCCCATGCAGGGAATATATTACTCCACGGTTACGGGCCCTTTGTTTGAGTTGATTGCACGAGTTCATTAGGCGATGCAGTACAGGGTATGGAATAAGAAGTGAAATACAACTATTCTGTTTGCTAAAGAGCAGTCATCTGTGATTCATACGTGCGTACAGAATCACCGCTTGCAGTAAGGAGATCATTTCAAGAAGAATTTCCTGATGTTCAGTTTCCTAATCGGAGTACGATTAATCGACTGATAAATACTTTTAGTGAAACGGGAAGTTTTCTTGACGGGAAACATAGACAACCACGTACAGTACTCGTGGAACAAACTCTGGATAATACTGGGCATGCTCTGGAATGATCTTCTGGAAAATCAGTTCCTTGTCTTTCTCAGCAAATGGGCATTTCCTATGGCTCTATTCAAACGGCCACAAAGTTCTAAACATTCATGGTGGTGTCTGATTGTTCTATATCGTGTCTCCCTACCACTTTCGCGCAACGACACTCTGAGCGTGTTTTTTAGGGAATTGACTAGTTTTAACCTGGGACCTGTTGCTGATAAGGAGACACCAGACCACACATGACATGTAGAATTCAGAAGAGTTCAGTGACACTAGCGATGATATAACCAAATACTTAATGATCTCGGCGTCAGCTCCACTGCACTCCCTGTAAAAGAATCTTAATACTAACTATATTTAGTGGAAGGGGTTCAAGGCTTTCCTAATTTTAGTTAGCTGGTAAAATAACGTCGAAAAAGCAGTTAAGTTTACCATTGGAAATTTTATTCTACTCACAAAACATTGATTATAAATTCCACTATTGATGAAAGGAGATGTTTTAATACACGATGGTAAAAACCAACTGCGTTCAACACAAATGTGAACGAATATTCCCTGAGTGGGTTTCCAAGTTCTACAATGGATCGAAGCATGACCTATGCCATACCTCATCTATAATCTACATTTAAGTTAAGTTTCACAAAAGAGAAAACTATCAAAATGGTCTACAGTGACCCTCAATTATCTTTAATTACTTATCTAACTTGTTGTAAATTACAGTGGCTGATGTGGCTTCTCAATAACTATATAACAGAAAAATCATCGCGTTTCAGATCTTTACTTCAAGTAGCAAATGTGAACACCATACGTTTTAATTAACAATCGACACTAGTATTACGCAAAAAACGGGGTGCAACAGATGAGACTTCTGCAGTTCTGAGTGAAGCCTTATGCGCTCAAAAATGCGGCATCGCGTGCGTTCATTACCTTGTCTGTGTTAAGGCAGCGTCAGGGCGACAGCGGCCGGCGCACCAGCCATCCAGCTCGCCGTCTCGGAACTAACTCTCCTAACTTCTCCTTACTACAATTTACCGAAGTAGATTTAAAAAAGCTATCTGGCTGTGTTTTCATCTGACCAATCAGGGTCTCAATGTTAACCTTAAGCTCCGCCTACAAAGATTCTGTCTATCCAATGAGAAACGTTATAGTTTTCGTGGTGGGGCAATGTTTTTAAAGTTTGCAACGTAACAGAGACGCTAAAAAGTCTCACGCTAAAACCTGCAGCTGGTGTGGTCCTTTTAGCGTTATCGTAAGATCTATACTGTTCTTCTGGAGGGCTCTATCTTTTAACATGGGCTGGGGAGTGATCCTAATGTAACAGACACGCAAAAAGTCTCACGCTAAAACTTGCGGGTGGTAGTGGCCCTTTTGTGTTATCGTAAGATCTATACTGTTTTTCTGGAGGGCTCTAGCTTTTAACATGGGCTAGGGGGTGGTCCTTTACGTAACAGGGACACGAAAAAGTGTCACGCTAAAACGTGCGGGTGGTACTCTTAGATGTAGGCTAGCGACGTGGGTATCCAGTCCCTCCCTTATCGTAGGGCCTTCTAGCTTAACACGGTTCTGCTCTCGGCTTCTGTTCTCGTTTCTCCCCTCGGAACTGCGTCGGTCTCTCGGTGGGAAGGTACGACATGCATTTAGGTATCCTTGTGTTAGTCTGTGGTATTCCATTTGCTCACTCGTTACTCGTATTACTTTGGTTAATTTAATGTCACGATTTAATCGGAGCTATGTGACATACTACTAGATTTGCTTATTATGTCAGGGTTTTCATGGAAGGTGTTGGATTTGCCTGACACCTTACACTGCAACACCCAACGAACACTCGTCACGTAGTCAGAGGAATATTCTTTTGTCAACGCCTTTACCATGGCAACGATGCTTTTCCAGACTAAGGTCCATAGGACCTTTTCTTCTTGCATTTACAGTCAGTAATCCATCCCAACAGTTTGTCATTTTTTTTAATTTCCACCCCGTATATGCAACGTGGTGATTCTTGAATGGTTGACTTCAATGTAGCTCCCCTATGCAAGTTTATAGTGGATACACTGTTTCTATTGTTGCAGCTGAAGACGTCAATGTCCCGTGGGAATTGATGGTAGGCGGTTGTCATCCAATCCTCGGTTTATTTCAGCTTGCTGCATAATTGGTCGTACTCGATCTCAGTGAACTGCATTGCAGTATCTTGTCAGTCTTTCTCCACTTCTATCACAACTTCAAATTCTACATTAAGGGCTGTAGCGCCATTACCATAGTTCAGTCTGCTCGTGGGCTTTTGATACATAGAGGTAAGCAGCAATATTCTGATTTAGCTTGATGGCTTAACTATAAACTCACACATACACGCACACACACACACACATCTAACATTCTGCGTGGTGTCTGTTTGTTCTGTATCGTGTCTCCCTACCACTTTCGCGCAACGACACTCTGAGCGTGTTTTTTAGGGAATTGACTAGTTTGAACCTGTGATCTGTTGCTGGTAAGGAGACGTCAGACCACACATGACATGTAGAGTTCAGAAGAGTTCAGTGAGACTAGCAATGATATAATCAAATACTTAATGATTTCAGCGTCAGTTCCACTGCACTCCCTGTAAAAGAATTTTAATACTGACTAAATTTAGTGGAAGGGGTTCAAGGCTTTCCTAATTTGAGTTAGCTGGTAAAATAACGTCGAAAAAGCAGTTAAGTTTACCATTGGAAATTTTATTCTACTCACAAAACATTGTTTATAAATTGCACTATTGATAAAAGGAAATGTTTTAATACAGGATGGTAAAAACCAACTGTGTTCAACAAAAATGTGAACGAATATTCCCTGAATGGTTTCAAAGTTGTACAATGGATCGAAGGATGACCTATGCCATATCACATCTATAATCTAGGTTTAAATTAAGTTTCACAAAAGAGAAAACTATCAAAATGGTCTACAGTGACCCTCAAATATCTTTACTTACTTATTTACTTGTCGTACATTACAGTGGCTGATGTGGCTTCTCAATCATTATATAAAAGAAAAATAATCGCGTTTAAGATTTTTACTTCAAGTGGCAAATGTGAACACCATGAACTTTAATTGACGATCGACACTATTATTGCGCAAAAAAGGGGTGTAACAGATGATACAGTTATGAGTGAAGCTTTATGCGCTGTTATGCGGCATCGCATTCGTTCATTAGCTTGTCGGTGTTCGTCAGGGGGCGGTGAGCAGCACAGCTCCGCTCACCTCGCCGTCTAAGTTGGTTTAAAAAATACTATCTGGCTGTGTTTTCATCTGACCAATCAGAGTCTCATTGTTAACCTTAATCTCCGCCTACAAAAATTCTGTCTATCCAAAGAGAACCATTCTACTTTTCGTGGTGGGGCAATGTTTTTAAAGCTTGCAACGTAACAGAGTCGCGACAAAGTCTCACGCTAAAACTTACAGCTGGTGTGGTCGTTTTAGTGTTATAGTAAGATCAATACTGTTCTTCTGGAGGGCTCTATCTCTTAACATGGGCTGGGGGTGGTCCTGACGTAACAGAGACGCGAAAAAGTCTCACGCTAAAACTTGCGGGTGGTGTGGCCCTTTTTGTGTTATCGTAAGATCTATATTGTTCTTCTGGAGGGCTCTAGCTTTTAACTTGGGTTGGTGGGTGTTTGTAGTGGTTAGATGGCGACGTGGGTGTCCGCCCCTTATCGTAGGGCCTTCTAACTTAACATGGTTCTGCTCTCGGCTTCTGTTCTCGTTTCTCCCCTCGGAACTGCGTCTGTCTCACGGTGGGAAGGTATGACACGCATTTAGGCATTCTTGTGTTAATCTGTGGTATTCCATTTGCTCAATCGTTACTCGTATTACTTTGGTTAATTTAATGTCACGATTTATTCGGAGCTATGTGACATACTACTGGATTTGCTTATCATGTCACGGTTTTCATGGACGGCGTTGGATTTGCCTGACACCTTACACACACACACACACACACACACACACACACACACACACACACAGACACACACACACACACACACACACACACACACACACACACACACACACACACACACAAGCACACACACGTGAGCTGTGGTGTGGGTGTCAATGAAATGGGGAAGGCGACTGCAGCACTATGTAAACTAGAGCTTCACAACTATATGAATACGGAAAGGAAGTCAGGTCATGCAGACTGAGTCAGTGAGATCTGACGTCACAGGCGAGGCGCCCTGGAATGTGTATTGCCAGAAACAGCTCCAGCAACCACTATAGAAAAGCCATTGCATTCCTAAAAGAGCATATTTCTGTGTAGCTGCATTCCTGATGATGGAAACAACAACAGTAGTGTGTGACTAAGAGTTAGTCGGCCTGCGTGCGTTTCGATTAGTCAGCGGCGATTGAGAATACTCGAACTGTGAAATAAAGATCTATAGCAAATTTCTGTGTTAAATCACAAGCTCAGAAGTGAACGAAGATATCGCTGAACACCTTATCTATTTTATAAAAGCGGTGAGACATATGACTAAGAGAAACTTTTGTGTGTCTTCCTCAGTCAAAGAATATGGGACCATCAGATTGGAAGCCACACAGTCAATGGTAAAAGCTACAGGAGCATGTAGTCAGTCTTCTCACTAATAATCGTGATATCCACTTTTCCGAAAATGAGATGCTCGTTGGCAAAAAGACTTTAAATGTCTTATGTCCATTACAGAATTGTTTTAGTGATTATATTAAAGTGCCTAAAATTTGCGATCTAGTGAACTGCCATAGACGATTAGAGAACGGACGATTTGCTGCGAGATGCTGCGTTATGGGTGTGGAACTGAATTTCTTTCTGATTGCACTTAATGAACAAAAAATAACTATCCCATTTTCGATTTTAGCACGACAGTTGTATTTTTTGTAAATTATACACGGCAGACTTATATCATAAACATGGAATTGTCCCCATACGTTGTTTAAAGAAGATTATAATAACGCCCATACAATTTTCTGTAAAATCTCCTTTTGTAGGCACAATAGCTCGCGTTGTCCTGGAGTTCATCTTACACGTATTTCATTGTGATTTTCCTATTTTTATCCTTAAAGGAACTACAACAGTTACTTGAGTAATGGCTGGGCTAGTGATTACATTTACACAACATATGGCGATGACTAATTAATATTCACATATAATCCTTCCTCAAGGCGTGGAAGATGTATTGTTTCAACCTAACGATCGTCAAACCAATCTCAGACATTCGTACTTCTAGCAGTGCTGAAGCATCCTCGTTGTATTCACCTGCTTTGTGAGAGGAGAGACAGCAGCACCATACTGTGAATGTACACTTTCTCCAGTCCCGGTCCCACCGTTTTCGTTGAGAGTTTCTCTAGGTACATATTAAGCGCAGCTGTCACCCTCATGGAATATATCGGTCACAGTATTCTTTAATGCTGTCCTATGTCTATAACTAAAATTAATTTTCTTTCCTATAATACATTTAGTACATGAAGTTTCCCCATAAACCACACACACCCATGCCCGAAGGAGGACTCGAACCTCCGCCGGGACCAGCCGCACAGTCCATGACTGCAGCGCCCTAGACCGCTAGACTAATTCCGCGCAGCAGCTGCAGTATCACTTTAGGCTATGTCTCTAGTAGGTTTGTGACGATTGTCTTCTAGGTACTGACTATTTGCTCTCGTTCAAAGTCTGCTAGGTCCTATATTACGCTTATTAACATCGCCATAACGATAACAGACGCACTGGCAGTTATGGACTGTCTCAGGACCAAGTCTGCGCCTAAGAGGTAATCATAAATTACGATCCAGAGAAGAAGTTGACAATAGTAAACTGTTGAATGAAGTGCAAGCAGCTGTACCAGAAAATTGATTTCATGACCATTCATATACTCGTAAATATTGGTAACAACCAGTACTTAATATTCTCTACGTAAAGCTATACAACACCACCGAAATTGCAGAGGAAAAACGATAAAATTTAGCAAATTTACAGTAACATTCGCTGTATGTATGCGCTGTACTGCGTAGAAAATTTCTTTTTCTCTCCTACAAGCGCCGTCTTTCTTCCATCCCGACATACACACCCCTTCATGCTTGATATCTTCCAGCAGAGAGTAACTGTCGTGCTACAAGACTCGAATCGTGTTACAGTGGTTTGAGAGTGCACACAGTTCACAGTAACAAATACAGTCACGGTACTCGTGTTCCCCTTTGTTATGCGTTAACAGCCTACCAGAGCATATATGTGAAAAGACTTGTAAAGAATAGACTGCCCTTGAAAGATGTGTTAAAGCAGTCACACATAACTACTAAGAGAATGAAGAATGGAAGAAACGCAGTTAGTAGACAAGACTGGGCGAAGAAGTGCGAATCAAATTGCACTCGCTATTGAAGTTTGCGCCAGCAATCTGCCGGAGTCGCATAAACATTTGATGCCACACACATCTACCAAGGGTTTGTCCAAACATGCCATGCAGAATCGCCGTTGTATTGGGTGCAGAAAGAGCATAAGTGTATTCATACTCCTGAAGTGTTCATGTCAATCAGCCACACCTTCACATTTCTCAGCGCAGATGCAGCAGTAACAACGCAATGCGGTGTTATTGCACGTCTGAAAAACCGCACGATGACAGGGACTGCATCTACAAGACTTGTGTGTCAATCTTGACAGCAGCAGTAATACGGTAAATGAAGTATCCTTTACCGAGTGGTGTGACTGATAGTGACGAGGTATACACATTGTGATAATAATTATTTATTAACATGTAAACTACATATAACTTCTGAGGACTAATGTCCATACAACTTAATAATAGAAATGTCGATCCTCGAAACTTCCTGTATGGTGCACGCTACGCTGAAGAGTCGAAAGTCATGGTTGGTTGGTTTGGGGGGACGGGCCCAAATAGCTAGGCCCCCTCAGATTAGGGACAGATCGAGAAAGAAATCGGCCGTGTCCGTTCAAAAGAACCATCCCGGCACTTCACACAGGATATGTAGGGAAATCACGGAAAATCTAAATCAGGATGGCAGGACACGGGTATAAACCGTCGTCGTCCCGAATGCGACTCCCGTGTACTAACCACTGCGCCACCACATTCGGTAAAAAGTCATGAGGCAACAATATGCACATGTACAATGGTCGTATCTCAGGTACAAGGTATGGAAGGGCAGTGTATTGGTGGAGCTGTCTTTTGTACTCAGGTCATTCATGTGAAACGGTTTCCGAAATGTTTACAAACCGCAAGACGGGAATCAACAGACCTCGAACGCGGAATGGTAGTTGTAGCTAGACGCGTGGGACATTCCATTTCGGAAATCGTTAGGGAATACAACATTTCGGGATCCGCAGTGTAAATAGAGTGCCGAGAATACCTTATTTCAAGCATTACCTCTCGCCCTGGACAATGGTCTACGACCTTCACTTAATGACCGAGAGGAGCAGCTTTTACACAGAGTTGAGAGTGCTAACAGAAAAGCAACACTACGTGAAATAACCGCAGAAATCGATTTGGAACGTATGACAAACTTATCAGCTAGCGCAGTGCGGCGAAATCTGGCGTTATCAGGCTGTGGCAGCAGACGACCGACTAGAGTACTTTTGCCAAGAGCACGATATCGCCTACAGCGCCTCTCCTGGGCTTGTGACCATATCGGTTCGACCGTACACGACAGGAAAACAGTGGCCTGGTTAGATGCGTCCCGATTTCAGTTGGTAGGAGCTGATGGTAGGGTTCGAGTGTGGTGAAGGCCCTACGAAGTCACGGACACAAGTTATCAACAAGTCACCGTGCAAGCTGGTGGTGGCTCCATAATGGTGTGGGCTGTGTTGACATGGAAAGGACGGGGTCCTGTGATCCATCTGAACCGTTCGTTGACAGGAAATCGTGAAGTTCGGCAACTCGGAAACTATTTGCAGCTATTCGTGGTTCAAAAACGGCTCTGAGCACTATGGGACTTAACTTCTGAGGTCATCAGTCCCCTAGAACTTACAACTACTTAAACCTAACTAACCTAAGGACATCACACACATCCATGCCCAAGGAAGGATTCGAACCTGCGACCGTAGCGGGCGCGCGGTTCCAGACCGTAGCGCCTAGAACCGCTCGGTCACCCCGTCCGGTATTATTTGAATATATTTAGTGTTTACCGGAATTCTTATTCTATTCTTTTCATTTTTTTAACTCCATGTCATATTATTTTTATAAATGTCAATCAGCCTTTACTACAGCAGAGAATAGTTCGACATCCTGGCCGTAGACAGAAGACCGATCCCTGTTTTCTATACAACTCACAGCCGCCCCATTTATTAATGATTTCATTCGAAAATGCAGTTTGTGTCGTTCATAGTTAAAGGTTCCTTAACTAATCATAATATTCATCTGATTACGTAATGGAATCCGGGTTGTTCTTTTCCAATTAATACACTCCTGGAAATTGAAATAAGAACACCGTGAATTCATTGTCCCAGGAAGGGGAAACTTTATTGACACATTCCTGGGATCAGATACATCACATGATCACACTGACAGAACCACAGGCACATAGACACAGGCAACAGAGCATTGCACAATATCGGCACTAGTACAGTGTATATCCAGGCTGTTATTCTCCCATGGAGACGATCGTAGAGATGCTGGATGTAGTCCTGTGGAACGGCTTGCCATGCCATTTCCACCTGGCGCCTCAGTTGGACCAGCGTTCGTGCTGGACGTGCAGACCGCGTGAGACGACGCTTCATCCAGTCCCAAACATGCTCAATGGGGGACAGATCCGGAGATCTTGCTGGCCAGGGTAGTTGACTTACACCTTCTAGAGCACATTGGGTGGCACGGGATACATGCGGACGTGCATTGTCCTGTTGGAACAGCAAGTTCCCCTGCCGGTCTAGGAATGGTAGAACGATGGGTTCGATGGCGTTTTGGATGTACCGTGCACTATTCAGTGTCCCCTCGACTATCATCAGAGGTGTACGGCCAGTGTAGGAGATCGCTCCCCACACCATGATGCCGGGTGTTGGCCCTGTCCATCATTGGCACCAAGGCAGAAGTGACTCTCATCGCTGAAGACGACACGTCTCCATTCGTCCCTCCATTCACGCCTGTCGCGACACCACTGGAGGCGGGCTGCACGATGTTGGGGCATGAGCGGAAGACGGCCTAACGGTGTGTGGGACCGTAGCCCAGATTCATGGAGACGGTTGCGAATGGTCCTCGCCGATACCCCAGGAGCAACAGTGTCCCTAATTTGCTGGGGAGTGGCGGTGCGGTCCCCTACGGCACTGCGTAGGATCCTACGGTCTTGGCGTGCATCCGTGCGTCGCTGCGGTCCGGTCCCAGGTCGACGGGCACGTGCACCTTCCGCCGACCACTGGCGACATCGATGTACTCACGCCCCACGTGTTGAGCAATTCGGCGGTACGTCCACCCGGCCTCCCGCATGCCCACTATACGCCCTCCCTCAAAGTCCGTCAACTGCACATACGGTTCACGTCCACGCTGTCGCGGCATGCTACCAGTGTTAAAGACTGCGATGGAGCTCCGTATGCCACGGCATACTGGCCGACACTGACGGCGGCGGTGCACAAATGCTGCGCAGCTAGCGCCATTCGACGGCCGACACCGCGGTTCCTGGTGTGTCCGCTGTGCCGTGCGTGTGATCATTGCTTGTACAGCCCTCTCGCAGTGTCCGGAGCAAGTATGGTGGGTCTGACACACCGGTTTCAATGTGTTCTTTTTTCCATTTCCAGGAGTGTAGAAGCCTTTGCGCAATCAAAAACTAACCTCTTTCTAACAACGATCAGGAGCCGACTAGAAGACGGACGTCTTCGGCCTCTTTCGTATTTCCCGTGGGAAAACTGTGCCAAACTGCGAACACGACATTCTGGTATTAAATACGACACATTTATAAGTATTAGATTAAAACTGAAAAAATTGTAATATATCAGTATCTAATTTATTTTTTATCATACTAGAAAGTGTACAACAAAACTCAGAGACGTCGAAGTCGCGTGGAGCGAGAGGGAAAAGTAACGGCGCAACCCCACGAGGCTTGCAGCTCGTAGGTCGTCCACTGATAAGAAGCAAAGCGCCGTTACGTCGCAGTCTCACGAGGCGATGTGCTCGTGGGCAGTAGCGTGAAGATATTGAAAGCGATGCCTTCGGGAGCGGTTAAAGGGAGTGCAGCGTCGTACGAGGCTCATGGCGAGATCGAGATGACAGCTTGACGAACGGCGGCAGGAGTATGGTCCGTAACAGAGACTCGTAGCGGCTGTTGGCCGGTCGGAGCTCCGAGCGTAACTGGCTTTTGAAGGGGAAAACGCAGACCTAAGGGGACGTACGGAGAAGAATACATGCGAGCTGCCACGTGGACTTATGGCCGCGCGGAGTGGGTGTCTGCCGCTGCAGCAATGTGTACGATGATGTGCACTGCACTTTGCATAGGGCGCCAAAGCACGCTGTGGCGGCTGCATTTGATTTGACGGTACTCACGTCAGTGACTCTGAAAGTAATGTGTGAAACTTCTTTTGGTATCATGTACATACCAGTCCAGGGCAAGTGAACTGTCCTAAAATTTAGTTTTCAATGGAAATTTGTGGAACTCAAGCTACAGAATGCGAAACTCAGGCTAGCCGCTACAACGAACAATTCGTCTGCGAGAAGGCAGTACCTTTTCAATGAAATTTGCGTATGCTAACTGACTAAAACAAATGACTCAGATTATAATGCTGGCCCAGAATATTGCCAATCTTTATCTTTAGTCTTGTAATCAATAACTGTGCCAGAATTGTTATTGTAATTATAGAGGAAATGAACATAAAAATCAACGCTTTTGACTCTCTGAAAAAGTGCTTGAAAATTCACAAAGTAGCACTTTACTGAAATCTTTTACTGGTATTGATCCTCATAACTGATACTAATATTTTCACAGACAGACTTTGACAATCACTAGACATTACAGTGGACATGAGCTTTGACGGTAATTAAATTTATTGACACGGAACGCTCGTCTGTTGTGCAACCTGCTACTATTAAAATAATGATAAGACTCAAAAATCAGATCTCATATGCCGTACTTGCGATGTGCTCTGCAAGACGGTATCTTACCAAGTTTCAAAAACTGCTTCTCAGTACACAACTCGCGATGAGCAATTCGACAATGCGGGGTCATAAAAGTAACGAAAATGGGAGGCCAATACTAATGACAGATAAATGAGAACAAGGCCATTATTCATTAGGCCATGATAACAGTACATCTTCTCATGAAGTTTTTATACGTACACAAATTATTAAAATATTACTTAACAACTTTCCTGTATACAATTACTTTTCTAGACACATCTTTCAACTATAAGACAAACCCATATGTTGCATTATAAAATTCCTACAGTAAATTTCAACCATAGCAATGTTCTAATAACAAGAAATTATACAGTTACAAATATCTAAAAAAAATTGAATTACCTTGGTTTTATCAGGCTTCCACAAATATAGTCTCTTTTTTCTTTCCTCAGAACAATTTAGAACAAAATTTCTTTTAGATAATAGTGCCTTCACTACATGGCAGGCCAGCTTCCATCCTTCTCAGACAAGTACGTTGCCGGACTGTCCAATACACACTGCTATTCTCTTCAAAAGAAGCAACCTCTCTGACCAACATCTGTGGTCTCAAAAACAGACATACAAAGAATATGATTAAGTCGACAGTACACAGGTTGACCGCATTTATCAAATTCCCAACTTCATTCACATTTATGGGCAAAACTTCGCTGCCGGACTGTCCAATACACACTGCTATTCTCTTCAAAAGAAGCAACCTCTCTGACCAACATCTGTGGTCTCAAAAACAGACATACAAAGAATATGATTAAGTCGACAGTACACAGGTTGACCGCATTTATCAAATTCCCAACTTCATTCACATTTATGGGCAAAACTTCGCAAAACTCATCATGGCAAATACGACAGTCCCCTTTCAACTCTTCTGTTGACAAGATCAGTGACTCTTGTATTGAGACACATCCTCCAGGTTGAAGCAGCGGCCGGCCCGCCACACACATTCGTAACTGTGGAGGCCTAGCATCCAGGGGCGCACCCCCGTCTATTCCACATTAAACATTTAAGTAATAATTATGTGATAGTACTTTAAACTTAGATCAGCTGTGGGGGGGGGGGGGCTGTTTAAACATTAAATATGCCATTTTAAACTTAGTGAAACTAGGGTCGACGTTTTAAACTAAACACAACTGGATTTTTTGAATTCCAAATCATTTTAATCTTAGGAAAACAGTTCTCATCCCACTATCTTGGATTTTCTAATTTCCTGTCGTTTTAACCCTCCTGCTACCACGATTATGTTCTCTCACTGAGTACCACTGGCGTCACACAGATCCCAAGTAACTTTCACCGGTTGTAATGGCAATATTTTAATGAAATAACATAAAAACAAACATTACAGTTGTTCATTGTAGCAGTTAAGATTTTATTTTCAAAAATATTACTTTCAAGAAACAATAAGGCATTTAGACTGGAGTGGTATTGACCCCAGTGGTAATAGGAAGGGTACAACAACACTTGATACAAGAAACCCTAACAATTGGTACAAAAATAAGCGGTAAATAATATTTTCATTGTTGCATGTGTTTTGTGTAACAGCAGCTGTTCAGCATAACATTCATTAGTCCATTTCCAAACATGTTAGGTTCTACAAACAAACAATATCAGTAAGCGTCAAACTGATTCCAGTGGTATGCTGTGCAAAAATCATTAATAAATTTTAATGTGTTGTAAAGACAAAAATGAACGAAACATCACTGGATATAACGGACTCAGAGGGAGAAACTCATATACATTGCTCAAGAAAAAGTTTGTAATACTCTCGTAAAATGTAGTCTACGATACTAGAGGTCTCACTGATCTAGGCACTTCATGCATTATTCAGTTAACGCCCACATATTGGACGATGTTTACTACTGGTATGCTGTGTGGTCGTTTTCCAGTTACGCTAACAAACCACTGCCGCAGCGACACATCGCGAGCAGTCAAATATCAACAACAGCTACATTCAGTTTGGGTTCAACACTGCAGTAACATGCCACATAGAGGCATAGAACACTTTGATAGAGTCAGGATAGTGCCTTTACTTTCAGTAGGTCACACACAGCAAGATGTTGTCGATCGGCTACCCAGCTGGAGTGGCCGTGCCGTTCTAGACGCTACAGTCTGGAACCGAGTGACCGCTACGGTCGCAGGTTCGAATCCTGCCTCGGGCATGGTTGTGTGTGATGTCCTTAGGTTAGTTAGGTTGAATTAGTTCTAAGTTCTAGGCGACTGATAAACTCAGAAGTTAAGTTGCATAGTGGTCAGAGCCATTCAGTCGGCTACATGTCACTTAAAGTGATGTGTCTAAGGTGTGGGAAAAGTATAGAGAGACGGAACTGTGAACGATAGGCCTCGCAGTGGTCGTTCTCGTATAACAACACCAATGCAGGATCGTTTCCTCCAACTGCCAGCTCGGGCTCGCAGGTGCTAAACATCAGCTGCCACAAACAATGAAAATTACTTCTCCCGGGCAACAAGGATTCGTATTTCAGAGCAAACACTGCGTAGGAGATTGCATCAGGGTGGTATCAGGGTGGTCTTCATTCCAGAAGACCAATGACATGTTTTGCAGTGAACCAATGGAACCGACGTAATCGAAGGACCTTGGTTCTTGCACGTAAATATTGCGCCATTGCTGAATAGAGTAATGTCATATTTGCTGAAGAGACTAAAATTAGTTTGGAGAAGTGCTAGACGACACTAGAAACACTGTTACTTTCAGTTTGCTGGTGGAAGTGGAATGTTCTGGGCGGCAATAATGATGGGACAGCGAACTCCTGAAATTCCACCCGATGGCAATTTAACTGGTCCCCGTTACCTCCAAGAGGTCCTAGAAACGGTTGCAAGACTCTACAGAAGTGAAGTTGGTGACAACTTCATCCTAATCGATGACACTGCTAGACCGCACCGTACTCTAGCAGTGTCTCGGTATCTTCAAAGATGGAACATCAACTGTATGCATTGGCCAGCACTGTCCCCAGACGTGAATACAACTGAGGACGTATGGGACCCGTAGAAAGTGGGCATTGCACAATGTCCGAATCTACCTGGCAATCTCCAGGATCTCACTGTAGCTGTCACTGAGGTATGGGATCCCATACCCTAAGATAAACTTGTTAGCCTCATCCAGAGCATCCCTCCCAGAGTAGAATAACCTATCCGTATGCAGTGATTATATACTCACTGCTAAAGACTGATAATCATCTTGAGATAAGGATTTTCAGTGTTTCTACCCTAGGTGTACACTCAGGAGAGAGGCTGCTTTGTTTTGTAATGATTTTTTTGTAACTAACCAAAATCATTCTTCTTTTCAGAAGGCATTCTTCTTATTCTACTTTCGAATGAGACTAAGGACCACGATATTCAGCTTTCCAGCCTGGAGAGGCACTTGATGTTTTCCCAGTAATCCCCCCTTCTTTGGATACGTTCCTCCTTTCTCTCCTGCGTCCAAAGGGCGCCGGTCTTTTTACGGGTTGATCTGTCCTGAAACCTCCTCTTTTAGTATCCTTCTGAGAAGTGCTCGGCTTCTAATGTCACTTTCAGTTATGTTCAGTTCCTCGGTGTCTTTCTTGACTTCTATCAGCCATAGTGTCACGGTCTTTCTGCTCTTCCAGTAGCTGCGAAGTCTTCTTTAGTTCATCCGTGTGATATGTCCATAGAAAGCGAGACGTCTCTCCCTTGCTACATCTGTGACTTTCTCAGTATGATTGCGTAGCTCCTGGTTTGATTGTCTTCTGTACTCACCATCTGTTTTGACCGGTCCTAGAATTTCTCTCAGGATCTTCATCTCCTGAATCTCTAGTATATCTGTCAAGCTCTTCCTGTTCAGCTTCAAGCATTCTGAGGCATATAGGGCTTCAGGGCGGAAAATTGTTTGGTAGTGTTCTAGTTTGCAATTGTGAGATGGGCATTTCTCTTTATAGATGTTCTTGGTTAATCGATATGCCAATTGCAACTTATTAATCCGAGTTGTTAGTTCTGTTCCTTCTGATAGATTAGGTTCCAACCATTCTCCTAGATACTTAAATCTGTCAACTTTCTCAATTTGACCTTGTTTCAGCTGTAGTTCACTGGGAGTATCACTGATGTTGGCGAGGTATTTTGCCTTTTCTAGTGAGAACTAAAGTCCTACCTTGACAGACTGGAGTTTGAGCATGTTGAGCTGCTTTACTGCTATTTCCACTGAGCTTGCTATAAGTTCCATATCATCTGCGAAAGCTAAAAAGTCTACTAATAGTCTCCTCCGATTGTGTCCCAGGTAAATACCGTTCGGTGTGTTTTGTACTTCCATTTCTTTTCGCCACTCTCTGATCACCTTGTCCAGTGCACAGCTGAAGAGAGGAGGTGAAAGTCCATATCTCTGTCTAACTCCTGCCTTTATTTCAAAGCTTTCTGAAAGTGTTCCCCTGACATTTACTCGTGACCTAGTGTTACTCAGGGTCTTTTGATAAGGCCGTGGGTTTTCAGAAGGCGTTATGTTTATTTGGGAATAAGGTATTGTATAAACTTAAGTAGGTGTACCATAAGAAGTCATCGTAGTAAATCCATGATACTCCAAACTTTTGTTGAGGTGTGTATTTTGAAAATAATAATTTTGAAAAGAAGGGAGATACATATTTCGAATGTGATTAGGGGGTCATACAGACTTCATTGGTAATAGGAGGGTTTAACATAGGTCATGTGACCCAGCTGCACCATTCTAGAGTCTAAACTTCGCACAAGTGACGTAAGTAGTCCTGGCAATCATGCTGGATACACCACTGAACTGTGATGTCAGGGAAGACGCAGAGTTTTTTTTTATTTTCCTTCCATTTTTAAACCTAGGACATGTGGCTAGGCCCACCATGTAGGATTTTAAAAGAAGCGCAAATTGGGGGAGAAATGGGAGGCAGAGGAGGGGGAAATCTGGAATGTTTGCATGATGTCATTTGGAATCAGAAATTGGCTTATCGCTTTCTGCATTTGAATCATATAGCTCAACTGAAAATTTAGTTCACTCGAAATTAACTTAAAGTAATCTATCGTATTCCAACTCTGGTCCCTCGACTTTACTTTAAATGTTCTTGTGGACAATCTACATCAAAACACCTAGTTCTGGGTCCCTTAATAATAAAAAAATTTAGTAATTATTATATGAAAATTTGGACATTCCGTAATAATTCACATGCCCACCACATGTGTGTGTGTGTGTGTGTGTGTGGAATCACGTTTCTAGCCATGCATAAAAGTGTGACAACAACGACGCCACGTTGATCGCAATATCGTTCATACATGACAGGTTGTAACGTGTAGTTAGAGTGAGCTGTCAGCTTTTATCATGACATTTCTCTTTAAAAATACGAAATACGTTGTTTAAGGGAAATATCTGCACAAAATGATGTCCAGCCGCTTTACTCTTCAGAAGAGTACAAGAATGTGAACAAAGTAACACGAGTATTTAGCATGTTTGACCGTTGTTAGTCGAGCAGCGGTCATGTACCATATAGTTTTATATTGTGGCTGTGGTTTTACATATGGAAAAGAATGACCATGAAAGCAGTTGTTTTTTTTATTTTTTGTGACAGTGATTTTATATCCGGCTGGTCTTCCTCATGTATCATTATACCCAAATGGTTTACAAATGTTAATGTACATTAAGGTGCGTGGTATTCTGCTAATAGTAATGTATATATTGCAGCTCATGTAAGCCCTCACTCAAACCTGTCATGTTATATTTTCGCAGATGCGATGATGGCACCTTTAGTGTGTAGAAACCGGTTATCCAGTAAACAGTATTTAAGTGATCTTGGCTTTTGAATTATTTCTACTCTTTAATATTGGTTTGCTGCACAATCCTTGAACATATTCCCAGTTCGAATAGAATAAGCACCCTTGAGACGGAAGAAGTTCTGTCCACAAATCAGCACAGATTTAGAAAGCATCGCTCATGCAAAACACTGTTTGCCTTTTTCGCACACAACACGCAGATCCCATATTCCTAGATTTCCGGAAAGCATTCGACATGGCGCATCAGTGCAAACTCATAACGAACGTACGAGCATATGGAACAGGTTACCAGATATGTGAGTGTCTCGAAGACTTCTTAAGTAATTGGATCCAGTACGTTGTCCTCGACGGCGAGTGTTTGTCAGAGACGAGGCTATCGTCAGGTGTGGCCTATGGAAATGTTACAGGACCGCTTTTATTCCCTACTTCCACAAATGACCTAATGGATCGTGTGGCGCACGGGAAGGTGTCGTTGTTGAGTATTTAAAGAAAGATACTAGACGCCTTCTAAAAAGTTCCTAGTTGGTGTGATGAATAGCTTGTTCTAAATGTAGAAAAATGTAAGTTAATGCATTTGAGTAGGAAAATAATCCCGTAATTATTAGTGTAGTGCTTGACACAGACATCTCGACAAATTATTTTAAAAAAATGGTTCAAATGGCTCTGAGCACTATGCGACTTAACTGCTGAGGTCATGAGTCGCCTAGAACTTAGAACTAATTAAACCTAACTAACCTAAGGAGATCACACACAGCCATGCCCGAGGCAGGATTCGAACCTGCGACCGTAGCGGTCGCTCGTCTCCAGACTGTAGCGCCGAGAACCGCACGGCCACTCAAACCGGCCGACAAACTATTTACGTGGACGTTGCAGGACGATGGGAAATGAAACGTGCACGTAAGGACGGTAGCAGAGAAGCTAAATGGTCGACTTCGGTCCATTGGAGGAACTTTAGGATAGTGTGGCTCATATTTAAAGCAGTCCACGTATAGTGCCCCACTATTGAGTACTGTGTAAGTGTTTGGGATCCCTATCAGAAGACAGCTTAGTGCCGCTGTGGCTTGCGGAGTATGTATGTAGATGTGCACGGTCCTGTCACGTTATTGTGACCACCGCCTATGTTCGTCGTCAACGTGCAATTAACACTCACAGACGGCGGGTGACACCACTAGCAGTGGAGGATATACAAAGTGTGTCAGGGGATGTGACAGACTGTGTAGTCGCTGTCGTAACGTGGAAACGGAGCGATTTATCAGAAGACCAAATCGGCAAATTGTTATACCGGAGCCAAGATAGCCTCTGAGGGCCAGCAAAGCATATTACACCACAGAGGACAAGGTTGTCTATGTCCAAGGCGTACCAAACGCACAATGGTAAACACCAGCTATTTACATACAAGATAATGGTAACAGGCATTCCGAGCACTATTTCCTTCAGGGGGAGCTCGAGCCACGGCCTGCAGGAAGTATCGCTACACCAAAACCTGATTGGCTGCACACAGCTATTTAGGGGCTAGAACCAGCCCCAAAGCTTTCCGCCCCTGCCCGGTTCTATCACGCCCTCCAAATTCTCGAACGCCATGCTCTGCGTCTCGCCTTCTGCATCCGCCTTCCGTCCTCCACGCGCATCCTCTACGACCTCATCCCCTTCCCTCACCTTCTCCTTTTCCTTGAACACATCCGCACACTCTATACTGTCCGCCGCCTTGATGCCCCTCACACCCTGGTTTCTCCCATCCTCTCAGCCCCCAACCAGTTGCCGCACCTTTACCGTTGTGTCCCACCCTCTCTCCGTCTCCACACCCTCCATCTCCTTTCCCAACACAACTTCTAGCATCTACCCCTCCTGGATGATGAGCTTTGCCCTGACATCTACCCTTCCTACCAACTCTAACCCCTTCTTCCTGCCTCCTCCTCTAGGCTCCCTTTCCTCCCCCTCCCTCCTCCTGAGCGGCTTCCCGCTCCTACTCCCCCTCCATCTCTTGTGCCTTCTTTCAGTGTCTCTGCGCTCCCTCCTGCCCTGTCTTCCCTCTTCCTCTCCCGCCCCACGTGTCTCCTGCCTCTCCGTGAACCCACTGATGCCCCTCCTCTCTTCATCCCGCCGCTTCCCCAGCTGCCCCTTGCTCTCCTCTCCTTTTCCATACTCTCTGACCTTTTCCCTCAGCAGGTCCCACCTGGCAGTTTTATTGTTTGTCGTGTGTGCTCCAAGTGGGTTTTAAGTGTGTTGTTCCGGAGTTTTTTTACTACTGTGGCCGACTTTTAACCTGTGCCTGCGCGTTCAGTGTCTTCTCTGTGTTTTAAGAATCGCCAATTGTGTTTTTTAACTTTCTGGTGACTTTTTTAACTGTCCCCCATGAACGTCTCCATGTCAGTGTATATTTTACCTCTATTTTCTCCCCTTACTCTGTTTTATGTTCCCCTTGTTTATCTCCTTTTGTATGTATCATTTTATTCTTGTTTTAGTTGTAGTGTCACTCGGCTGAAGAGCGGCGGATTGTGCCGCTGACGGCCCTCCGCTGCCCATATGGGGCAGGGGAATGAAATCACAATAAAGAAAAAAAAAACCAAAGCTCAGTACACGCCGGATGCCGACCTCGTGTACTGCGACCGTTTAAGATTACGTCTTCATCTCTGAGTTGGACTGTTACTAGTGTGTGTTTGTGTGTGTGTGTTTTACCATGAACCTTTGTGGAAAATTAGAAGAGAATTTTTGTTTGGCTCAATCAGCGGATTTTTACTGGCATCCTTATTGTTACATTTCGATTGTTGTTCAGCCATCACGGGTAAAGGCTGGAAGCATTTCCGAAACGGCGAAGCTTGTAAACTGTTTGCGTGCCGTTGTGTTCAGAGAATGCCGCGCATGGCAAAATGGCGCTATCCATAACCAATGCCAAGACAACTGTGGTGCATAATGGACCATAATGCCAGGTGTGAACGGTCGCTGTAGATATGTGTACAGGTGAATAGACTGCAACTGTTGAGCAGCTCACCGCCCAGATAAACCAAGGTGCTACCAACAGAGCCTCATTGTCTCCTCAACGACCGTTCAACGAACGTTGCTGAGTATGAGCCTCTGCACCAGGCGCTTGGTTCATGAACCTGTGATCACTGTTGTTCATCGGTGACGAAGGTTGGAATTTTCACGCCAGTACCTCAGCTGGACGACTACTGAATGGCGACAGGTGGCATTTTCAGATGGCTCACGTTTTATGCTCTGTCGAACAAATGTCAGTTGGCATGTACGGTCCTGTAATAATCGTCGGGAGAGTTCAGGCCAGAAAAGGCTGCATTATGGTCTGTGGAATGTTTTCGTCGCATTCTGTGGGTGATCTCGTCGTTCTAGAAGATACACTGGGTCAACACAAAGGATCAACGCAAGTATGCGTCTACCATGGGGAGCATGTTCATCCCTGCATGCGCTTCACTTTTTTTTCCACAACACGTAGGCATCTACCAGCAGGAGAATGGAATATGTCACACAGCTCACAGTGTACATGTATGGTTGGATAAGCACAAGGATGTGTTTACTGTACTCCCCTGGCCACCAAACTTCCCAGATTTAAACACAGTCGAGAATCTGTAGGATCACGTCGATCGGGCTGCATGTGCCATGGGTCCTCAGCCGAGAAGCCCACAGCAGCTGGCCACGCGCTTAAGTTGGCATGGTTCCACATCCCTGTCGGTACCTCACTGACTCTCTTTCTTTACATTTCGCAGTGGCCCGGTTTGCAGAAGGTGGTTAGTTTATGACAGGTGGTCCCATTAATGTAGATGTATGACAGGACATGTCTGTCGACAAGTATTTCTGAACAGACACATAACGACTACTGCCGTCCGCCCCCCGAGCAAAGAATCGCCTCCTCGCTTCTGTCAGCTGGACATTGTCAAACGACTGCCAAGTGGCTATGTTCCCCTCCTCTCAGGCAGGCACGTGCGTTTGCGTACGCGACTTCCCTCAGTTCCCAGAGGACTGTGCTGTCATGATATTAATAAATTTCTATTTTTCGGAAACGCGTTTCTTGCTATTGTCAGACTGCTTTTTATATTGTTTCTAATTCTGCCATCGTCATACATGTTGCTGCCCAAATAACAAAATGAGCCGTGGTGCGCCTATTCTGGCACACCAGCTTCGGCAGCACTATCGATTACCCGGCTGTAATATGATATTTGCCCTTGTCGTCATCTGGCGGCGAATATTCGCAGTAGGAGAGTTGGTAGTCGAAATCGCTACGAGGCGCTACGACGTGCTTGAGAGGACGGAGCAGAACACGCGGGCTCGGCCAGCGGTGGCACGGCCGGTATACCTTGCAAGACGGTAGCGAGTTTGTGGTCGACCTGTCTGATGTCAACTTCTGGCGCTGTTCGTCGCATTGCTTTGGGGCTTGTTTTCTCGGAGAGACCCATCCATCTCGAACAACGCTCTCCATCGTACGTGTAAGTGGTTTTGGTACCTTCATTTCGTCAAACGGTTTGGTTGCAGTGAGTGTACTTGTTGGTCGCTTGGTTCTAATGTACGTGTTGTCGAAGTAAGAGCAGCCAACAGAGTCTGTGTGACTGTATGGAGACCAGCAGTTACTATTTCCTTTAAAATTAGCTTGTTGGCAGATTCGCACGAAGGCTTCCGTGGGATTTTGGGTTATTGCCATTAAGCGACATCCCTGGTATATTACTGTAAAAGAAAAAAAATTTGACCCATTCCTATTGCAACCACTTATTCTGTTATTAGTAAAACTCGTATTTTGTAAAGCTAGTCATTTATATGTCCTTCTTCATATACGTTCGCTTATTGAATGCACTCAGTCAACAGTTATTGGTTTGTGTATTTTATCAATTTCTGAACTACACTCCTGGAAATTGAAATAAAAACACCGTGAATTCATTGTCCCAGGAAGGGGAAACTTTATTGACACATTCCTGGGGTTAGATACATCACATGATCACACTGACAGAACCACAGGCACATAGACACAGGCAACAGAGCATGCACAATGTCGGCACTAGTACAGTGTATATCCACCTTTCGCAGCAATGGAGGCTGCTATTCTCCCATGGAGACGATCGTAGAGATGCTGGATGTAGTCCTGTGGAACGGCTTGCCTTGCCATTTCCACCTGGCGCCTCAGTTGGACCAGCTTGCGTGCTGGACGTGCAGACCGCGTGAGACGACGCTTCATCCAGTCCCAAACATGCTCAATGGGGGACAGATCCGGAGATCTTGCTGGCCAGGGTAGTTGACTTACACCTCCTAGAGCACGTTGGGTGGCACGGGATACATGCGGACGTGCATTGTCCTGTTGGAACAGCAAGTTCCCTAGCCGGTCTAGGAATGGTAGAACGATGGGTTCGATGACGGTTTGGATGTACCGTGCACTATTCAGTGTCCCCTCGACGATCACCAGAGGTGTACGGCCAGTGTAGGAGATCGCTCCCCACACCATGATGCCGGGTGTTGGCCCTGTGTGCCTCGGTCGTATGCAGTCCTGATTGTGGCGCTCACCTGCACGGAGCCAAACACGCATACGACCATCATTGGCACAAAGGCAGAAGCGACTCTCATCGCTGAAGACAACACGTCTCCATTCGTCCCTCCATTCACGCCTGTCGCGACACCACTGGAGGCGGGCTGCACGATGTTGGGGCGTGAGCGGAAGACGGCATAACGGTGTGCGGGACCGTAGCCCAGCTTCATGGAGACGGTTGCGAATGGTCCTCGCCGATACCCCAGGAGCAACAGTGTCCCTAATTTGCTGGGAAGTGGCGGTGCGATCCCCTACGGCACTGCGTAGGATCCTACGGTCTTGGCGTGCATCCGTGCGTCGCTGCGGTCCGGTCCCAGGTCAACGGGCACCTGCACCTTCCGCCGACCACTGGCGACAACATCGATGTACTGTGGAGATCTCACGCCCCACGTGTTGAGCAATTCGGCGGTACGTCCACCCGGCCTCCCGCATGCCCACTATACGCCCTCGCTCAAAGTCCGTCAACTGCACATACGGTTCACGTCCACGCTGTCGCGGCATGCTACCAGTGTTAAAGACTGCGATGGAGCTCCGTATGCCACTGCAAACTGGCTGACACTGACGGCGGCGGTGCACAAATGCTGCGCAGCTAGCGCCATTCGACGGCCAACACCGCGGTTCCTGGTGTGTCCGCTGTGCTGTGCGTGTGATCATTGCTTGTACAGCCCTCTCGCAGTGTCCGGAGCAAGTATGGTGGGTCTGACACACCGGTGTCAATGTGTTCTTTTTTCCATTTCCAGGAGTGTATGTTGATTGATGTTTAGTTTGTGTTTGTCGTGTCTTCTGCGGTCTGTTTATGTTCCAGTTTTCTGCGAGTTGGGGTGTCTGGGAGCGGCGCCACGATTCGCTTCGTTGCGCAGAAGCTGTGACGTGCCGTCTAATGGAAAATGACTCCCGGTTGGGCCCTGGGATTTAGGTCACCTTTGCCCGCCCAGGACAGCCTGGAGTCACTGCCCGATTGATAAACATTTAACCTATTTCATGTGTTGTTTTTTTTTTTAATAGACAAGTTTCAAATTTGTTGAGAATGAATTGTGATTATAGTCACATGTTGTGCTGATTGAGTTTTTGGGGGTTCTAAACAACTGATGCTTTTCGTAAATCACCTTCAGACTGTAATTTTTTTTTAATTGTACCATTTCTTTAAATCAGCTTGAGACTCTAATTTATTTGAAATCTCTGTGGGTCATCTCTTTAAGTCTGTTGGTTATTGTTATATGCAGTAGTGCTTGAGAAGCAAGATGTCTGTAACATTTTATAAAAGACGGCCACCTTGATTGTTTCTTACCTGTTTAAATAAACAATGAATCTGGTAGTTGTTGTTTAACGAGTGACATTACAGGAGCCTTGACTTCCATCCTAAGTGTACCCCTCATCCCCACTTCCTAAGTACCACAAAACTCATTACTATTTATTGTCACTTATTTCCTGATCTAATTCCTTGAATATTGCCTGATTTAATTTCACTATGTTCCATTAACCTTGTTTTACTTTTGTTAATATTCAGCTTTTACTCTGTTCTTGGAGCCGCTAGTCATTCAGTTCTGTTAGGCAGTCGATTGCCTTCTCTGACGGAATTAAAATCCAACATCAAATCTCAGTATTTTTATTTTTCCTCCCTGAAGCTTAACTCGTTTACCAAATTAGTCTTGGTTTATTTTAGTCTTTCTCTATGTGCAGACTGAATAACCTCGTGAGTAGGTTTTAACCCTATCTCAGTCCTTTCTCAACTACTCCTTCCGTTTCACGTCCTTCGACTCTTTATAACTACAGTCTTATTCCAGTGCAAGTTGTAGATAAAATTTCGCTGCATCTATTTCATCGCTGCTTGCGTCAGCATTCCAAAGACGGCGTCCAATCAGCATTTTCAAAAGCTTTCTCTATATCTATGAATGCTATAGACGTAACTGCATATTTCTTCATTCCACTTTCTAAGGTAAGTTGTAGAGTCAGCATTGCCTCGCGTCTTCCTGCATCTCTCCGGAAACCAAACTGATCTTCCCCGGGGTCAGCTTATACTAGTTTTTCGATTCTCATATAAATAATTCATATCAGTATGTCTCTAACATGCTAGCTAGGGCGTAACCACCTGTGGCAAGATAACACACACCAACAAACGAAAAATTTCGGCAAGCCCCTACATATCGGCAACGTTGACTGGGAATACCAGCTGCTACTAAACTTGACCAACAGGCTACAGCAGGGAAACCGACGAGCTCGCCCACTGACGCACAAACAAATCGCCAACATCACCCTACACTGTGGATCAGGTTTATGGCCTATCGGACACAAAACAATGATGAACCTAACTGTTACAGGTTTGCTGACGCTGACCGAGAGAACAACACCGGCACCCAGCGGCAGCCGCCGATTAACAACATTGCATAATGTCAAAGGTATCGACATGCATGATACCCACTACTAACAAAGCCTACCATTGCAGGACCTGTCGCAAACAGCAAGACATCCCATACTGCTGTTTCCACCCGACCTAACTATCGCAGATGTTATTTTCCCTTGGCTCTTGCCTTGGCACTTTTTTTCCTCTGTCCTTCGAATCACTACCCCTCGTTCGACTTTCAACGCAATCTGTCTACAGACGAGCTCGTATTAATGGTTAACCTGAACCAAACTTACACAAACATCGCAGTACCGACATCCTGCGATACCTCACTTTAGTGAAAACTAACCCTTATGCATAGATGGCAGTAGACCTTTTGAGTTGGCCATCATGCCGGTGTGGTCGTGGAGGGGCTCCACCTCTTCTAAAAATGTTCAAACATGACTTACTAAACATCGTTTGGTAATATTCATATCTGTCAGCACCTGCCTGCTGCGCAATTGGAATTATTAAATTCTTCTTGAATTCTGAGAGGATTTCGCCATTCACATTTACCTTGTCTACCAAAAGGAATAATTTTGTCGTGGCTGGCTCTCCCATCGACTTTGGTAATTCTGAGGCAAAGTCGTCCAGTCCAGAGGTACTAGGTATTACAGTGCCCTGTCAAATTTTGCTCACAGTATCGTACCTCCCACGCCATCTTTTTCTGCTTCCAGTTTGATAATGCTGTCTCGTATTTGTTTTCCTTGAAGTAATAACAGCTAAATACACTGTTCTGCAAAATTCGTTGACGAGCCAGGTAAAGTAACACAACATATTAACTGCTTAATGGAAATGACTGAAAGTGCGGGAGCATGTTGCCAGAGGTCTACCAGTGCTACACAGGAAATTGGTCATCAGATGACGTGAAACCAGCGAGGCCGAATGAGGCCGTCGAATGCGAGAAAAGACAGTGTGAGACATGCGGCGAGCAGTTACGGTGCACTGTGATAGTGTTCTTCATTACAACACGGCCCGGTGACAACGTTTGGACGGTTTCATATGGGGAAGAATAATGAGGAAACTGGAAAAGGACGAAGTGTGAGGAGTACAAACCAGGAGTTTGGCACTGATCACACATTTTATCATGTGCATTAGAAGCATTCCGAACCACAGGCACTGCTACTCAAAGGAGCAGAGGTGGTGACCACGGTCAACTGCGGCATCAAATGATCGCTACTCTCGTCATCTGAGTCTGTTGTCGGATATAAGTGGACTCGACTCGCTCGGAGAGGAGAGTGAGTACACGAGTTCGCAAGAATAACTGATGACTTGCGGCATTCCCGCTTCGTACGCAATCGTTTTGTAAGACGTTTTTGCCATTAAACTATAAATGACTATTCATTTATTTCACAAAAAATATGTGTCTGGCTTTATAGCTATTCTCAGGTGCAAGTTGAAATATCATAAAACGCCCGAACTGCCTAATTGACAGAAGCAGATTATATACCGGTACAACGACTCGTCGATTAGCAGTGAATATTGTTGTTTATACATACATTTCTATGGATAAAACTTTTTCCAGAAGTGCTGTAAATTTATTTTAATATCTGTTCATAGAATGTCTAACAATGATGATGACATACACACTCTTTCGAGACATTACCGAGTCTGTAAAAACAGTGCCATAAAAGATGACATAAAGGTTAAGTGCAGTTTCTCAATGGTGAGTCATTGTTAAAATAAATTGTAGAAATGAATGATAAGCTACTAAAAACTCGCTGTTAGCCCATAAAAGCAACTTGCCATGACCAAATGAAAACAGAAATAGAGTGCTTTTTGTCATAGTGATATAACAATGACATTGCTCTGTGCCCAGTTTTCGTTTGAC
Source organism: Schistocerca gregaria (assembly GCF_023897955.1). NCBI lineage: Eukaryota > Metazoa > Arthropoda > Insecta > Orthoptera > Acrididae > Schistocerca > Schistocerca gregaria. The sequence continues at coordinate 146,786,123 of NC_064921.1, forward strand.
ACAGCAAGTACAGCGCTTAACAATTGCTAAGGAACAGAGACATTGTCGTTAGACAGGAATAATCTCAGACAAAGTTGGTAGACATGAAACACAGTACATACGTAACAGAGGTGGAGTGGTATATTTGTAACGAAAAATGGTACAGATTTCACCACATGGAAAAGCCGGATAACAACAGATAAATAACTTCCATGTTCGACGCAGGTCAGACTCCCAACGTAAAGGTCGATATCGGACTATCATCGCTGGGCACTAACGTACATTTTGTACCTACTATTCGTTCTGCTTACCAAAATGTTGAGGAGTCCTTGGGGGACATTGTCCCACTCCTCTCTCAAGGCAATTTGCACTTCTTGGACAGTTACAGGGATGCATCCCAGGGATGCAAGTTCAAGATCGAACAGCAGGCACCCATTCCATAGTTCAATATTTTCACTTTCCAGTGTGTCCGACACCTCACTAGTCCTGTGTAGGAGGGCACTGTAGTCAATAAACATAACATTGGGACCTATCGCATACTTAAACATATGGACATGATTCAGAACGATCTCCCTGCAAAAAACCTGTGCTGTAATAGTACCTCGTGCAAAGGTAGACAGCAGTGTTCGGCAGTTGTTCATAATACCTACCCACGCCTTAATGCCTAGGCCACGCCGAATTCGTTCATGATCATTCTGTGGTGTGTAACATGTTTGCGATAGCTCCAAGAGCGTAGGGGCTGGACCAACGAGGAATGAGACCACATGATCTTCTCAGATGAGAGCAAATTCAGTAGAGTCGTTATTCTAGACGTACCTTCATGTGGCGAGAAGCAGGAATATATCAAGCACCCACGAACTTGTTGAACATGATCGTTTTATTGGTCCATGTGTTACGGTGTGAGGAGGCATAATGTTGCGTGTGCAGACTGGCCTCCAAAACTTTGAACACGGTACATTCACTGATCAAAGTTGTTATGACACTGTACTTCTTCCGAATGTGCTTCTTTCCAGGGATGCATTCACCCCGGACTTCGTTTTTATGATTGGTAATACGCGGCCGCGTCGAACAACGCAGTTGGTGGAGATCTTGGGACGATAGGATATTCAGCAAATGAGTAACCTGCCCCCCTCCCCCTTGTTAAATCCCATCGTGCACGGGTTGGATGTGTTGGGGGCACGTATTGCAGCGTATTCGCCACCGACGTCGAGCGGCTGTCAACCGCGGTTGTGGAGGAATGGGATCTCGTGCTACAGGAACTCAAAAATGTTCAAATGTGTGTGAAATCTTATCGGACTTAACTGCTAAGGTCATCAGACGCTAAGCTTACACACTACTTAACCAAAATTATCCTAAGAACAAACACACGCACCCATGCCCGAGGGAGGACTCGACCCCCACCGGGACTAACTGCACAGTCCATGACTTCAGCCCCCTAGACCGCTCGGCTACAATCCGGCGCGGCACAGGAACTCATTACCAAACTCGCGGCCATTGAGACAGCACACTGTAGTGCATGCATCGTCATCTGTGGTGAAGACGCACCCTATTGAGAACCATGTCCCACCATCACGAGTCACAGAGGCTTCAGCGTAATTAGTGTACTTTCGGTTTCCTTTGGAACTGCAGTGTAGTATATCTTTCTATGTACAATCGAAGTTTCATCAAGCTATATTACACTACTGGCCATTAAAATTCCTACACCACGAAGATGACGTGCTGCTGACGCGAAATTTAACCGACAGAAAGAAGATGCTGCAATATACAATTGATTAGCTTTCCAGAGCATTCACACAAGCTTTGCACCGGTGGCGACACCTGCAACGTGGTGACATGAGGAAAGTTTCCAACCGATTTCTCATACACAACGGCCTCGTATCACTAGCAGTCGACATGACAGGCATGTTATCCGCATGGCTGTAACGGATCGTACAGCCACGTCTCCATCCCTGAGTCAACAGATGGGGACGTTTGCAAGACAACAACCATCTGCACGAACAGTTCGACGACGTTTGCAGCTGCGTGGACTATCAGCTCGGAGACCACGGCTGCTTTTACCCTTGACGCTGCACCACAGACAGGAGCACCTGTGATGGTGTACTCAACGACGAACCTGGGTGCACTAATGGCAAAACGTCATTTTTTCGGATGAATCCAGGTTCTGATTACAGCATCAAGATGGTCGCATCCGTGTCTACCGACATGGCGGTGAACGCACATTGGAAGCGCGTATTCATCATCGCCATACTGGCGTATCACCCGGCGTGATGGTATGTGTGCCATTGGTTACACGTCTCTTGTTCGCATTGACGGCACTTTGAACAGTGCACGTTACATTTCAGATTTCTTACGACCCGTGGCTCTACCCTTCATTCGATCCCTGCGGAACCCTACATTTCAGCAGGATAATGCACGACCGCATGTTTCAGGTCCTGTACGGGCCTTTCTGGATACAGAAAATGTTCGACTTCTACCCTGGCCAGCACAGTCTCCAGATCTCTCACCAACTGAAAACATCTGGTCAATGGTAGCCGAGCAACTGGCTCGTCGCAATACGCCAGTCACTAATCTTGATGAACTATCGTATCGTGTTGAAGCTGCATGGGCAGCTGTACCTGTACACGCCATCCAAGCTCTATTTGTCTCAATGCCCAGACGTATCAAGGCCGTTATTACGGCCAGAGGTGGTTGTTCTGGGTACTGATTTCTCAGAATCTATGCACCCAAATCGCGTGAAAATGTAATCACATGTCAGTTCTAGTATAATATATTTGTCCAATGAATGCCCGTTTATCATCTGCATTTATTCTTGGTGTAGCAATTTTAATGGCCGGTAGTGTACATGGTAATGACACATCATGCCAAAATTACCTTCATGCTTACGTTTTGCACCCAGTGTATTTCGCGTTGAGAGTCAGGTATGTCTGTAAAGGCACCGCCTAGTGTGGCAGTAGGAAGGACACTTTCCGAGGCACCGACCCAACAGGTAGCGGGTGACTTAACTGGCAGTCGTAGCGTTGGCTGAGAAAGCAGTGGCAGTTGCAGACAAATCAGCAAAAACGAAGGCAGATTTACAGGAGTCCCCGAGACCAGCGTCTCTGAGTCAGACACCCCTTATTTGTTTCCAGTATTTGTTTTGTCTCGTCCACACTTTTCAGCACACCTTCATCGGCAACAATTTACCAGAGCGACCCCTCCGCTTTTTGGTAGGAATCTTCCATCTTATGGCCGCCGGACTGGTGCATGGACTCATTTGGCTGCCTGTGGTCGCTAGCGAACGTCTGCAGACTCTACCTGGCATCCATACAGTCACATACTAGTGTAATGACAGAGTGTTGGTTTGCATTCAGAGGTAGGGGTAAGTAGGTAGCGGCCACCCGTATGTAGCATACCGACCATATACGTGCAGTGTATCACAGCAGCACTGACAACAGGTGACTATAGGATGATACTGTAATAATTCGACAAGGCCAACACAATGTTGTCAGACAGGTTAGCTTGCTGAAGCAGTTCTAGGCCCTTCAGTCTGGAACCACGCGACCGCTACGGTCGCAGGTTGAAATCCTGCCTCGGGCATGGATGTGTGTGATGTCCTTAGGTTAGTTAGGTTTAAGTACTTCTAAGCTCTATGGGACTGATGACCTCCGATGTTAAGTCCCATAGTGCTCAGAGCCATTTGAACTATTTTTTGAACTAAGGGGTGTGAGCCTTATATGGTGTTTTTTAGCGTGTAGTAAAACCTCTTGATGTGGCAGGGCATAAGAATATCTAGCTGCTTGATAGCCGTTACGTCACGTAGACTTGAAGGCAAAATTAGGCTGGTGACCCTCATATACAGTTTTCGAGGACAGGAGAGCGCCAGACAACCTTAGGAGGGTTTGCTGGTTTAGTGATGCTTTTGAGTGGCGTTTAGAAAGACATCGATGCATGGAAGAACAGATACATTACTTATGCAGTATAATGAAAAGGAAGACTACATTTGTGACAAAATTAAAGGTGTCATGGTTGAAATATTGTAAAGAGCACAGCGGTTAGTGGGCTCTTCCAGTGGCAAATTGGACAAATATATACAGCGAGAAGGACTTTCAATACTGATGATCTGATAAGGGGCTGCTAAAATGCAGCTGGTATTAGATCAGATTCTGTCAAGAAAATGAATTTCGTCTACTACAGTCGGTTTTTTAGAAAGTTCACCTTTCTCTCTGACACCCTGACCTGATCTTGATGATGATGATGATGATGTGATCTGCGCATCAGTGTGGTCCATCACTGCCAGTCCAGCATTTTGCAGTCCTCTCGGTTTCCTCCATCCTCCTCGTAGCTGTGGACCAAGTACTTATTTTGATGTTGTCAATTAACCCGATACATTCTTCTACCTCTGATCTTCTTCTCAGTCACCACTCTTTCTTGTGTATATCCTTTATTACAAAGTATCTCCTTATCCAGTGTCTTAGCCAATTTCTTTTTTCTCTATTTATAGTATCTGTCTTTTATGCATCACTGTTCGTAACATACTCTCAAAATGGCTCAAATGGCTCTGAGCACTATGCGACTTAACTTCTGAGGTCATCAGTCGCCTAGAACTTAGAACTACTTAAATCTAACTAACCTAAGGACATCACAAACACCCATGCACGAGGCAGGATTCGAACCTGCAACTGTAGCGGTCACGCAGTTCCAGACTCAAGAGCCTAGAACCGCTCGGTCACACCGGCCGGCAACATACTCTAATTCCTTACTTTAACAGCACATTTCAGACCTTCGATTTTTCATCAGATCCGCATATCAAAAGCCTCCCAACGTTTCCGCTCTCCCTGACACGTTTTGACAGACTCCAAAGAGAACACTTCACTAACCTATTCCTTTATTGTTCATTTAACGGACCACAGAAAATATTCCTCCTCTGTAAAACATTCCTTTTTGCGACAGATAGCCTTCTTGTTATTTCTTCATTACATGTCATGTTACTGGCCATTTTGCATCCTAGGTACCTGTAGTAGGTACCAGTACTCCATCAGCGAGTAGGTAAGGCGTTATAATTTAATTAATATTTTTGGAAACTTTGGGATGCCGCCTAGCATTTTACATAGAAGTGGGGAACCTGTTTAGGTGGTCATCTTCTCTTCTTTTATTCTTGGCGATCTGAATCATTTTTATATAATTTTAATTTTATTTTCTAATTACTTTAAATTCTTTTTCTCTGAGAGATAGGGTCGAGCTGTCTGAGAGCGTCTTGGTTGCTTGTTTCAGCCCTGTCCGCCCCCGGTAGCTGAATGGTCAGCGTGACGTTTGTTAATCCTCTGGGCCCGGTTTCGATTCCCGGCTGGATCGCGGAATTTTCTCCGCCCAGGCACTGGATGTTGTGCTGTCCTCATCGACATCCAATCATCCTCTGCAGGTCGCCGAAGTGGCGTCACATTGAAAGATGGGCACCCGGCGAACGGTGTGCCCAACGGTGGGCCCTAACCATACGAATGAATAAATATAAAATTTCAGCCCCTATTATTTTCTCTATATACAGAAGATCTGGCAAACAGGGTGGGGAGCAATCTGCGGCTGTTTGAAGATGATGCTGTGGTGTATGGGCAGGTGTCGTCGTTGAGTGAGTGTAGGATAGAAGATGACGTAGACAAAAATTGTTACTTGTTGTGATGAATGCCAGCTAGCTCTAACGTAGACAAAAGTAAGGTAACGCATATTAGTAGGGGAAATAATACCGCATTAGCAGTATGTTGCTTGACACAGTCATGTCGCTTAAATATCTGTGCAGGACGTTGCAAAGCGATATGAAATGGAACGAGCATGCAGAACTGTAGTAGGGAAGGCGAATAGTCGACTTTGGTTTACTGGGAGAATTTTAAGAAAGTGTGGCTCGTGTATAAAGGAGGCCGTGTGTATAACACTAGTGCGATCTGTTCTTCAGTACTGCTGGAGTGTTTGGGAACTGCACCAGATCGCATTAAAGAAAGACATCAAAGCACGGGTTGCTATATTTGTTACCGGTAGGTGCGAACAACACGTTAGTATTACAGAGACGTTTCGGGTACTCAAACGGGAATCCCTGAAGGGAGTCATCGAGTACAACAGAAGTAATATCCAGCTTTCCCCAAGGAAGTGTTACAGGCCCTCTATTGTTCCTGATCTATATTAACGACATAGCAGACAATCTGAGTAGCCGTCTTAGATTGTTTGCAGATGATGCTGTCATTTACCGTCTTGTAAAGTCATCAGATGGTCAAAACGAATTGCAAAATGATTTAGATAAGATATCTGTATGGTCCGACAAGTGGCAGTTCACCGTGAATAAGGAAAAGTGTGAATTTATTCGCATGAGTACTAAAAGAAATCAGCTAAATTTCCATTACGCGATAAGTCACACAAATCTGAAGGCTGTAAATTCAAATACGTAGGGATTGCAACTACAGATAAACTAAATTTTAACGATCACATAGATCATATTGAGGGTAGAGCAAACCAAAGACTGCGATGCATTGGTAGAACACGTAGAAGGTGCAACAGGTCTACTAAAGCGGCTGCTTATACCAAAACGAATTGCAAAATGATTTAGATAAGATATCTGAATGGTGCGATAAGTGGCAGTTGACCCCGAACAAGGAAAAGTATGAAGTTATTCACATGAGTACTAAAAGAAATCAGCTAAATTTCCATTACGCTATAAGTCACACAAATCTGAAGGCTGTACATTCAACTAAATACTGCGGGATTACAATTACAGATAACATAAATTGGAACGATCACATAGATAATGTTGTGGGTAGAGCAAACCAAAGACTGCGTTTCATTAGCAGTACTCTCAGAAGGTGCATCAGGTCTACTTGAAGAGGCTGCTTACACTACGCTTGTCCGCCCTATTCTGGAGTATTGCTGTGCGGTGTGGGATCCGCATCAGGTGGGACTGACGGATGACATCGAAAAAGTACAAACAAGGGCAGCTCGTTTTGTATTATCGCGAAGCAGGGGAAATAGTGTCACAGACATGATACGTGAATTGGGGTGGCAGTCATTAAAACAAAGGCGTTTTTCCTTGTGACGGGGTCTTATCATGAAATTTCAATCACCAGTTCTGTCCTCCGATTGCAAAAACATTGTGTTGGCACCCACCTACATAGGGAGAAATGACCATCACGATAAAATAAGAGAAATCAGAGCTCGCACAGAAAAATTTAAGTGCTCGTTTTTCCCGCGTGCCGTTCGAGAGTGGAGCGGTAGAGAGACAGCTTGGAGGTGGTTCATTGAACCCTCTGCCAGGCACTTGATTGTGAACAGGGGAGTAATCACATAGATGCAGATGTAGATGTAGAAACCGACGTTCAGTTCGAGGAAACTTGTTGAGAAAATTTAGAAAACCGGCACTTGAAGCTGACTGCGACACGATTTTACTGCAGCCAACGTACATTTCGCGCAAGGACCACGAAGGTAAGTGCAATTAGGTGGGCATATAGGCAGTCGACTTTCCATCTCTGTGTTTGCTGGTGAAGCAGGAAAGGAAATGACTAGCAGTAATACAGGGTACCCTCCGTCATGCACCGTACGGTGGCTTGTGGAGTATGCATGTACCCGTAGATGTATGTTATGCATTTTTCTTTCCTGTATTGTGCTACATTTCATATTCGATTTTATTTAACATTTAAGCATCTTAAATTTATATGTACCTTATACTTACAAAAAAAATAGTTCAAATGGCTCTGAGCACTATGGGACTAAACTTCTGAGGTTATTAGTCCCCTAGAACTTAGAACTAGTTAAACCTACCTAACCTAAAGACATCACACACATCCATGCCCGAGGCAGGATTTGAACCTGCGACCGTAGCGGTCTCGCGGCTCCAGACTGCAGCGCCAGAACCGCACGGCCACTTCGGCCGGCTTATACTTACACATCTCAATTTATTATGTATAATGTTTGCATATACGTTATAGCCTTATATGTCTTGTTATACGTTTTATTTTTAGTGTCGATGTATCTGATATTTTAGTTGATTGATTTTTACTATGGATATTTCTCTATTATTTTAGTGTTATTGTGTTATGCTAGGTCACATGTTTTCAGTGCTGTGTTTTGCAGGGAAATTGGGTTTGCACCAATCTTAGTTTCTATGTTGTTTTTATTGTCGTAAGTTTGTCCTACGGTCTCTCAAATATCAACGAAGCAGCTTCAATCGTATTAAACAACTGGAACAGAAGAGGTAAAGTGAAATACGGGTTAGGCGGGCTCCGTAAAGAGCGAGCGCTCATTGAATTTACTGTTGAGTTGCGGGAAGGTGCATTACGGAAGTAGTATTTTCTGAAAGGCAGCTCCTTTGACAAACTTGCGGTTCAGAGACAAAAGACGTCTCCTGCCGGTGATTTCGCTTGCGCCCGCTCACAAAGAGGCCATAGAGCCAAGTTTCGATTCCTCTTCCTAACTAAACTTTATCGGGCTTACTCGTTGTTTATCCCCTGTGAAGTTTTCAGAAAAGTTCGTAGTTCGGCGATTTCCTCACCAGTCCGAAGAATGTTTCTCCGCGCAGCGATTTGTCATGGAGGGTGGACTATGTTTCTTGCCCGCTAGAGTGGGCAAGATACGAATAAAATGACGCACTCTGTGTTTACTTTCTGGTAATGGCCTGTCGTATCGCAGTATAAGAACTGATGCAGGTAGGTGACTTCTGTTGAGGGTAAGACGGAAGGAGACCTTAAATCACCATAATGTTATTGTTACCAGTACAGTATAAGAGAGGTCAACACCAAATTTTTCATTCTTAAACCACTTGCCATTTCTTTGACAGTTTTCTGTCAAACTTGAGCTGGTCGAATAGTTTCAGACCCCCCACGCTCCACACGCTCCACAAAGCCCCTCGTTTCTTTAATGAATCGACCTCTAATGTATAAAACAGCTTAAAACGTCTGATTAAAAATGAGTTAAGGTGTTAAATATTTGACGTAAGGCATGTGAAACCTTTATGGTAGAAAACATTGTAGTTATTTATGCATCTCAGTGTTTACGACGTCATATCTCCTGAACTAATTGTCGTACAGATATATTTTGAGTACATAATCGGAGTTATACGTGGATCGTGGATACTGCCAACAAAATTTGTTGCGAATACAATTAGTATAAAGAAGTAATAAATTAGAACTTCATGCCTGATGATGAAGTTTTACTGCGTCGACTGCGAAAATGCAGCAAGCGGTAAACTTTTTTCTTTCATCATTCTGGAATTGGTGTCAGAGAGAAAAAATTTCGAAAAGGTTTGACGTTATGTGTAAAGGTTATTGGAAGTCGCTAAGTTCTCTCAGTTTCAAATACTGAATGAATACAGTCTGGCTAATTTGTGAGCCATGAATTATACTGCCTCTAGAAATGTACCGGTACGCACTGCCTTACTTTAATACTTCACTTATTCTGTTAAACCTTTAATCTAAGATTATACCTCTTAACGAATTGATTATGACAGCATTTTAAAATTTTTAGTTTCGGTATGAAGTACTGAATAGTTAGATTTTGGTTGCTCCTGGAAGTTGTTAGATAGGCAACCGAGCTGCGCATTCTCAAACGTGGAAAATGGTGGGATTAAAGGGCAAAGCAGCCGGTAACGCATCAGCGGATGCATTCGCCGAAATATCAAGGAGAGAACTCGAAGACAAAACAAATCCACTATCAGAAAATGATGCCTACACATCTGCTTGGGTGAGTCTGGTGACAGATTAAGAAGAGCAAGTGAGAGGCTAACAATCTTAGTTTTCCAGTGCGAGGTAGTTCTAGACAAAAGACAAGAGTGCTGTTCAATGTACAGGGAGGGGTCCCAAAGGTGGACTGAAGTTTGGGTGCTACGAATTGCAAAAAAATTAATTTCTCTGACCCTGGAACGTTTGGTTTTGGAATTTACGACCACATTGACTTTGTAAATTGTGGTATTTATGGTTTGGACTTGTGTGTGTTGCTTGGACGGTCAGAGTGCAAAGTAGTACACAGGAGAAGGGAAACTGATGTAGTTGGTTTCCAGCACAGGGTTACAGAAGAAGATACTGTGAAGTGGATTCAGCAAAGGTGTGATGGTGTTACTCTTACTGGGGAAAAGAATTGAAAACTGAATTTGCATCTGTCTTTCAATTAAAATACGTGAAAAAAATAGTTAAACAGAAGCAGCCGAGACCGTTAATACAGACCTGTGAGGTTGTGCACGACTCATAAGTAGCCAGTTCGGGTCCTGATGGTGGGAAGAAATTTTCTCCAACAGTATTTGGCCATCAAGAGGATATGGTGTAGTAAAGTTTATAATAATGGACGTTATACTAATCTCCTGTATGATGTTCCCAACATCTCATGTAGTAATGGCTACTGACACTGTTGACTGTCATCAGATGGGGTCATTAATCTCGGTGGTCATATTGGTGTTACTCGAGTTGAATATGCTATCTGACGTCGCTAGCTTTCACCATTTCCCTTCCTTCATCATACAACAAACAAATCACACTACACACACACGCGCGCGCGCGCGCGCGCCACACACACACACACACACACAAACACGCAGTACAATCACTTATAATCAACAGATACAGTTAACGCAGAACTGCCACACACCGCGAGGAAAAGCTCCATTTTGAGCGGAGGAAAGAAACCCTTGCGATCAGCCGGCTGAAAAACCCCTTGGAGTCTCCATGTCAGCAAAGCTGTACAACTCTTCTCTTTTACGGTAATTCTACGAGTTCTATGACGGGAGTTCAGTAACTAATACAGCACATTTTTTTCTCCATCATCTTCAGTTAAAAATATGCGAATTTGTTGTGGGACATACTGGAATATTGCGGCTTCAATCCTTACAGTTTCACGACGTTCCGATTGGTGACGGCTCTATATGTAGTCTTCAATGTAGCGTTTGTAATGGAGGTTCATTCCAAGCACAAAGCTGTCATTGCGCTTCTTTTGGCAGAATACCAGACCGTAACAGATATTCATAGGCGCTTGCAGAATGTTTACGAATCTCTATTTATAGCTCTACGTTTTGTGTTACACCTATTACGCAGTAGTCTCTGTTTCTTTAGAAGTTTCTTTACAGTGACTGTATACCATGGAGATTCCCTCCTGTATCTAACCAGTGCATGGTCAACTATTCTTTTAAACTGGAGCCAGAGTTTCTCAATATGCTCTTGCCCTCTGCTCAAACTTTCAAGTTCCTCACTGAGATATGACACTACGGCTGATACTTTACAAAGTGCACTTTGGTAATCATTGTAGCCACAACCGCGTCGTGGTCACTACTACCATTTTCGATGTGGACATCCTCAAAGAGGTCAGGTGTGATTGTTGCCATTAGATCCAATATATTTCCAACATCAGTGGAGTTTCTAACTATCTATTCTAGGTAATTTTCAGAGAAAGCATTTAGTAAAGCTCTTATAACGTCCACCACTGACAGAACTGTAATTTTTCCAATTAGTTGTTGGATGACTAAAGTCTCCACCGATGATTACAGTATGATTGGGGAACTTAGGTACAAGTGAACTGAGGTTTTCTCTGAAGTTTTCGGTTACATAGGGAGATGCGTCTGGTGGACCGTAGAAGGATCCAATTATCATTTTTTGCCCACGCATGATACTGAGTCCCGCCCAAACAATCTCACATACAGCTTTATTGCCTACCTTTATGGACTTGGGTTTCGTGTCTACTGCGACGGATACACCACCACCATTTCCCCTTCGCCTGTGCTTTCGATATACACTTTAATTTTCCCCAAAATCTCTGTTACTGGACATGGTACTTTCTTTCTGCCTTATACCATGTTCACGGATATTTAAATTTTTGTTGATTTTGTAAGGTTCTCCTATGTTCTCTGGTTGGTCGGTTGGTTGGTTGGTTGGTTGGGGGGGGGGGGGGGGGAGCAAATAGCGAGGTCGTCAGTCCCATATGTTTTGTGCTATTGCATATAATTCACCTTTATTGTACCGGGTCAAAGATGAATCAGCGCACTGTGGGAGTACTGAATAAGGTCCTTGACTCTGTGTTTAGTTTTATCTGTGGTTGCCTTGCTAGTCAGTCAGTTGTGCAGCGCTGAGACATTCTTGTTTGAGAGATAGTAGCGTGAAATTTAGTTTTTCAGAGAAAGAGATCTGTTTTCTGTGAATCTGGAATCTAGAACATTTTATTATAAAGATGAAAACTGACATAATGCTTTCTTGTTCATGTTGCTGATAGAGACGTTTTTGGAGTGATCCTAATGATATATTTGTAGTTTCTTAGTGATGAGAGAATTTTGTAATTGTTAGAGTCTGCTTATGTTGTGCTGTCCTTTTGTCAATAATTAGAGTTTGTTTTCTCAAAAACGATTTCCTTTAAAGTAAATCCCTCCTCCAGGATTCATACTAAAAACCTGAATATTCTTTCGTCTGTGCATTGCACTTTACGCCATACGAAACAACAGATTGTTTCTGACAGAAAAAATTAGAATAGTTGCTCCTTCTGCTGATTTGTATTTGCCTTCGAAAACGTCAATACTCCAGACACAAAAACAGCACGCTGAGCAAGAGGTAAGTCACTTTTATGTCAGAGCAAACTTCACCTAGCATTCTTGTTCAAACAGTGTGTACACTCGTTCATGATAACAATGAACCTGATGCAAACAAACACAAACGCCATGATTGGTCAGTAGACGTAGCACACGTACATAGCTGTTGTTACGCTCTTGGAAATATGTTCTACTTATGTATCAAATATCTTATAACAATGTTACCGGGAATGAAACTTCAAGATATTCTGATGCATTAACAGCCATCGACGTTTTTCTTAATCATATTTCAGCTGTGTAGTTTTTATTTCAAAAATCGTGAACAGTCGTCCTCTCTGCATCTGTGTGCTCTGATTGTTGCGCTGTTAGCGTGTAGTGTGAAAATGCTTGACGGTGCTTGCTGCTTCTTCGTGAAACATGAGCGCGAACAAAGTTTTAAAAAAACGGCGAGAAACATTGTTTTTAATGGTTTTCACAAGATTACCGAAAAAAAATCAGTTTTTGACTTTTCAGAGGAACTGTATTTTTTTTTGTTACCTAATTTTGTAACAAGGTCTCATAGCTCAGTCGATAACGTTGTAGAACAGTAATCCAATACGTGGAGCGAGAATGCAAACCTCGCCTTCTTTGTTCAGTTTGGAATATCTACATCTTTCAAATGTAAAATTTGTCAAATATATGTTGTTGACATATATCTAATCATCATTTTTAATGAAAAATACTCGTCTTATTGTTTGTAATTAAGTATTGCACGCAAAATTCCAGTTTTCATTGCAAATAAAAATCCTTAATTATCGATATTTTATGTAGATTGTTAATAAAGGTTGTTTAAATTAAGAAAACGTAACAAATTTAATTTTTAGCACAAAAATGAAAAATGAAATAATCTTCTTTTGAGCTATTTCCAGTGTTTTATACCACAGGTGTGGCCCTCTTCCAGGAAACGTTGGCAACAGTCATCTTCACAGCATTTACCACACCATTCAAAAGCTGTATTTTACAGTTGCCGAAGTACCACTGCAACATGACGCAAAAGAGCTGATCTAGAGCCAATTTCAAGGGTTTGTCGTGAGAGACAACATTTAGGCTGCCAGAAGTATTGAAACTAATGCACAAAGCTTTGTCACATGTCACTATCGAATGCTGGGCGTATATACACGGTGAGTCACTAACTATTTCCACCAAGAGTAACTCCGAAAGTATCATAGGAGCTGAAAAGTCTGTGGGATGAATGTTGCATGGGATGACGGGGGCCACAATATGACGTTGGTTGTTTGATGGTAGGTGGGGTCGCTTCAGAGATATGAAGGTCAACATTGTTTTTTTTAAATGGGATGCTATAGTTTGTTTGGTACATAATTTCTGATAGCGGATATCGAGACGAATCCAATGATGTGTAACAGTAAGGTCTTTGAAGATCAACGAAGGTGGCATGAACATCCATTTACAGAAGGTGTTCGAAGTGATGACCATTGGTATCAACGCAGTGCGGCAATCTTCTTGTCGTGGACTGAGTGGTATTCCTTATCACATACGCACTTACCGAAGCACATGTTCTGACAATTCTCTCTCGCATATCTTCAGGTGTAGTTGGAACATCTTTATACACAATGTCTTTTACGAATCCCCACAAGAAAAACCCAGAGGCGTCAAGTCTGGCGAACGAGCCGGCCACGACACATCTCCTCCGCGTCCAGTCAGCACGATTTGGGAATTGTTTCTGCAACACATTCTAACCATAAGCGAAAAATGTGCCGGGCACCCATCATATTGTTACCATATTCTGTTTCTTGTTCCTAACGATATTTCTTCCAGTAACAGACACAATGTTTCTTGCAGGAATGTGGTGTACTTTCTACTATTAAGATTTCCTTTCATGAAATATGGGCCTGTAATTCTGTCCACCAGAATCCCACACCATACATTCATAGACCATGGTTTTTCGTGTGCGACTTGTCGCACCCAACATGGATTTTCAGTTGCCCAATAATGCACGTTATGCAAATTAACATGTAGCCTCGTCAGTAAATAAAATCAAGTTAATAAATGTGTCATCCCTGTGAATCTGAAGTTGAGCCCATCGGCAGAATTCAGTACGACGCATACAATCCGTAGTAGTTAATTCTTGTTGGAGACTGATATAGTAAAGATGATATTTATGGCGATGCAGAACGCGAACAATACTACTCTGGTTCATGCCAGATTTCCTTACGATTTGACGCGAACTAACACAAGGATCTCGAACCACAGTGGCAAGACTACCGACTTCCATTTCCTCGTTAGTAACTTTCCTTCGCCGGATGTGTTTCCGATACGTTAAAGATCCCGTTGTTCTCAGTTTATTAAAGACATATTTAAATGTACGACGTGTGGGGTGAATACGTTGAGGATATCTTTCAGTGTGTAAATCTCTAGCTCTCACTGAATTTCGTTGGCATTCTCCGTAAAAGCGAAGCATGTCGACTTGTTCTTCGAAGGAATACATCATTCACATTCACTTGATTCGACGATACTAGTCTTACCGTTCCTATTAGTGCGGTATTGCGAAACCATCGAATGGTGTTTACATGACAATGGCATTTTAGATGGATACGCTGCATTCGGCGAATATTTACCATTTGCCCGATATACGAGAGAGAATTGTCAGAGCATGTGCTTCGATAAGTGCCAAAGTGATAAGGAATACCACTCGATCCATGATAAGAAGAGTGCAGCACTGCATTGATACCAGTGGTCATGACTTGGAACAACTTCTGTAAATGGACGTTCATGCCACCTTTTTGACCTTCAAAGACCTTACTGTTGTACATCATTGGATTCGTCTCGATAACCGCTATCAGAAAATAAGTACCAAACTATAACATCCCATATAAAAAAAAGTTGACCTTCATATCTCTGACGCGACCCCACCTAGCAACAGAAAACCAACGTCATATTATGTCCCCCACTGTCCCACGCAACATTTGTCCCACAAACTTTTCAGCTCCTATCATACTTTCGAAGCTATTCTAGGTGGCAACAGTTAATGACTCACCCCGTATACCGCGTCATAAAAGGAAATGTGCCCTTGATTTCTTCGTGGGTTCTGTTGTTGATCGACTCGTTATCAATGCAGCAAATGACAATGTCAGTACGGACAGGTTTTCTCGGATTCGGATATTGAAGGAATTGAGAGATTACCAAACGACTGACTGTAAGTAATACCTTAAGTGGCTTCAATATTTAACTGTACGGTGAAATCCATGCAATACACTTTCGCGCCACACATATCTCGCGCAGAAAAATTACCCTGTGCTTCAGTTAGAGATTTTCAGTACTCTTGTTTTTAACTACAACGCTATGTAGCTAAGAACGAGAACATGATATACTTTCCGTTTGGTCTCCTAAGAAGCTTGTGGTACTGCCGGAGTTTTGCCGAATATTATTTCACTCTCTTTAAAAAATTAAATAACATTCGCAGCTATATTATTTCTCTGTTCGTCTCTTTTTACGTCATAACTGCAACTGCTCCCACCACTGCAGGTTAGTTGGACCCGATGGCTAGCCAGTGCAGCCCGAGTTAATGGGCCCATAAAGCTTGTGTCCCGTATTATCGCTCAGTCGATGTGCGCTTAACGCACAGCATAAAACATATCCTTATTATCGTACTTGACTGTACTCGTGAGACCTTGGGTTCCCCTCCGCGTAAAACGAAATCCAATGAGATGCCAGTAGACGTGGAAGAATGCATGGCGTAATGTATGATGAACACAGTATAGTCAGGATTTTCAGGTGTCGTGTTAGCATATACATTAATTTTCCATGAACAGTAGTGATAATTTCAGACAGTTATTTTCTTCCGTGTAGAGCAGTAATTTATGTTTGGGGATATTTTTAGTCTAAAATTTCACTTCATATTACACATCGTTCTTAATGTGCTTCGCTACTGATGTTTAATTACATAGTTTTCATTGAGCACACAACTAGTTTCTTTTGGTATTTAATTAGATTCATTTTCTTTATTTCAAATATTGTATTTCACGAAATTTATAGTTTTATTTCACGGCACTGTTCACATACGCAACAGACGGCCAACCTACAGTCAGTTTTGCTCAGCAATTGAATACATTATCTAAAGTGCATGTTACACGAGGAGAAAGTTTTCGAAATCAATACACTCCCGTCAGTTTCGTACTTAGTGTTATTTGCGAGCCACGCACAGCTCCTTGTTTCTGAGCATTCAGCAGCACGTTAAAGCTCAGCGCCCAAACGCTAACATGAATCTCCTTTAACGACAGCAAGAAAATGTTCTTGTTACGGCGCTATAGTTCAGCAATCCAGTGTACGAAGGTAGTTTGAAAATTTCTCGGAGTCACCATGAGAAGTCAGCGCTAGCGCAACGAGTTGCTCACGTGATACTCATTGGAGTGTTGCCTGTAAACACGTGCCACGTCAGTGCTCTTGGAAGAGAGCTGTGGCGGTGACGTGGCTCTGTTGTTGGTCCCGAATAGTGATTTGCGAAGATGGAAAAAAATCGAGATTCGAGTAGAGATTAAGTACTTCGTAAAGAAAGGTATTAAAGCAAAGGACATTCGTGCCGATTTCCAGAATACACTAGGGGACTCTGCTCCTTCGTAATCAACTGTTGCCAAGTGGCCAAATGAATTTAAATCTCGTCGGCAGAGCTTAGATGATGGTCGGCAAAGATGTTTCACTACTACAGAAATCATTGCAAAAGTGCACAAAATGGTCATGGAGCATCGCCAATTAGAAGAACATGAAATTGCTCACACTTGCCAAATGTCATCTAAAAGGGCATATCACATTTTAACTGAAGAATTAGAAACGAAAAAATTATCTGCAGGATGGGTGCCGCGACTCTCGATGCTGGATCAAAAACGCATGAGAATGGACATATCGGAACAATGTTTGTCCCATTTTAGGAGAAACAAACAAGATTCTTTGTTCCCGTTTGTGACCACAGATGAAACTTGGGTGCACTACCATACCCCAGAAACAAAACAACAGTCAAAGCAGTGGAAACATGCTGATTCTCCGCCACCAAAGAAAGCAAAGACAATTCCTTCGGTGGGAAAGTCATTGCATCAGTGTTCTGGGATGCGAAGGAGATTCTGTTTGTAGATTACTGGAGAGTACTATGCTAACATACTGAGCAAATTGCAAGAAAAGATACGAGAAAAAAGGTCAGGTTTCGCAAGGAAGAAAGTGATCTTCCAACAAGACAGTGCGTGCCCGCACACATGTGCCGTCGTCATGGCAAAATTCTGCGAACTAAGGTATGAATTGTTCCCACACCTGCCTCATCCACCTGATATGGCTCCGTCAGACTTCCATCTCCTCCCAAAACTGAAAATTTTTCTTGGTGGAAGAAAATTCACTTCAAACGAAGAATTAATAGCCGGAGTTGACACCTATTTTGCAGGCCTGGAGGAAACTCATTTTCAAGATGGGATCAAAGCACTGGAACACCATTGGACCAAGTGCATTAATCTACAAGGAAGCTACATTGAAAAACAAAAAAAGTTTCAGTGATGTAAGTACTTTTTTCTATTCCGTTCCGAGAACTTTTCAAACCACCCTCGTATTATCCGGCACACCAAGTAACTGTTCGTATCATCCACAACATAATTCAGTATGGGCAACATTGCTGATCGCGAGTCTGTCATAATAATGGCTGTATCTTTATCAAAGCCATCAGCACATACAAGTTCCGCTATTACTGCAGTGAGCTCCGCTGTAAGTACCGGGGCTTCCGGAGGAAGTTGGAATTGGCAACTACACCGCGTCTGTTCGTCGTAATATGCGCCTCCATCGCCATCTGAAGTATGTGATCCGTCTTTGCAGAGATCGTTTGCATGTTCCCATCCGCTTATGAAGTTCTGTAACAGTTGCGGGCTCATATTTCGTTCCACGCATCGCGTATCCGTCCGAATGACTAACTCTGTTGCCGTATTCCTGAATTCCATCATGAAACAGCGATGGCGCAGGACTGTTGCAGTTGTCTGACACAGTTGTTACAAATCACAAAAGTAATATGTCCATGATAAAAGTTTCTTAAAAAATCGTAATCTGCTACTGAAGCATTTCTGTGCGAACACCCGAATCCCCAAAAACAAAGGATCTTTCACAAATTGTGCGCATTTGGGTAGATAAGAGGGGCGTTTGAAAAGTCCGTGCAAAGTCCAAGAGATGGCACCACCGGCGCGTATCGAGGTCATGTTTAGTTAATAGCATCTTTGGAAAGAAAGCACACCAAGTTTCAGCCATATTGGTCTATTTCTTTGTGTTTGGCATTCGTATGAATCAAAGAAGTCGAGTGATTGTCAAAAAATGGACGAAGAAGAATTTCGTGTGGTGATTAAACATTACTTTATGAAGGACAAAACGCCTCAGGAGACTAAAGAGAAGCTTGATAAACATTACAGTGACTCTGTACCTTAGGTTAGAACAGATTATAAGTGGTTTCAGTATAGAGTGGCCATATGGACACAAGTGATGTTGAACATTCTGGCAGCCCTGTGGAGGTTACGACTCCAGAAATCATTGATAAAATCCATAATATGGTGATGGATGACAAAAGAGTTACGATACATGAGATTGCTAGTGCTGTGGGTATCTCGAATGAATGGATGCATAATATTTAAACATTTGGACATGAGAACGCTATCCGCAAGGCGGGTTCCGCGAATGCTCACACTTGACCGAAAACGGAATCGTGTGAAGTGTTGCAAGGATGGTTTGCAGCTGTTCAGGAAGAATCCGCAGTACTTTTAAGGGTCGTTTCGTCACTGCGTGTGAAACATGGATACATTACTATACTCTTGAGACCAATCAACAATCTAAACAATGGGTTACCAAGGGAGAATTTGCACCAAAAAAGGCAAAGACCAGGCCTTCTGCCGGAAAGGCTATGGCAACTGTCTTTTGGGATTCGCAAGCGATAATCCTCAACAACTATCTGGGAAAAAGTAAAACTATTACAGGTGCATATTATTCATCGTATTGGACAGTTTGAAAACCGAGCTGCAAGAAAAACACCGGCGATTGGACCGCAAAAACGTCCTTTTCCATCACGTCAATGCACCAGCACACATCCCAGCAGTTGTGGTCGCAAAATTAATGGAAATAGGATCCCACCTCGTTTCACATCCCCCGTCTTCTCCAGACTTGCGTCCCTCGGATTACTATTTGTTCCCCAATTTGAAGAAATGGCTGGAGGGACAAAGATTTTATTCAAACAAGGAGATGATTGCAACAACTAATAGTTATTTTGCAGACTTGGACAATTGCTATTATTCAGAAGGGATCAACAAATTAGAACAGCGTTGGACGAAGTGTGTAAGTCTAAAAGGGGACTATGTCGAAAAATAAAAAAGGTTTATCCCAAACACCTAAGTATTTTTTATTTTTGCACGGACTTTTCAAACGCCCCTTGTATTTGGAGCCAATGCACTGTCTTCTGAGTTGAAGTGAAGGCGTATTAGCTGCGGCAAGAAGAACATTCGTGGGAGTTGACCTAAGAGCACCAGTGGTTAACACACCGGTCTCGCATTCTGAAGGTCGACGGTTCAAACCCGCATCCGACCATCCAGAGTTAGATTACCTTAAATCGCTTCAGACAAATGCCGGGACGGTACCTTTGAAAGACCACGGCCAATTTCCTTCCCCATCCATCCATAGTCCTAACTTGCGCTCCGTCTCTAATGATCTCGTTGGCGACGAGGCGTTAACATTAATACCTTCTCCTCCTCCTCACCCAAGCAGCAGCACATGATCGCTTTATATTGGTATTTGTCAAGCGTTTGTAGGACAGGATCAGTGGCCGAACCATAGCAAACGCAGTAGCAGTACTTACACCGTCGGATACGATATACAGTTACAAATCTCTGTTGCCGTTTTGCGCCCGCCTGTGGTCGAATAGTGAGCGACATGTATTACCGCATTCGATAAGTTAGCCGAACAATAATATTCGCGTTGATTCCACCGGCCAGTGGCGCTTCGCTGCTCTAATGCTCTGCTGACCAGAAAGGTCAGTCAGGCGTATAAGTAGTCAGTGCACTGTATGTGGGCGATGGAAGTTGATGTGATAACTAGTGAAAAGGGCAGAAAACTGTTTGTGATAGATGGTTACAAATTCTGTTTCCGTCGATGATGTTGACAGATAGAAGTGTACAAGCAGAATATGCAAGTGTTTGTGTTTATCCATTATGGATATTTTAGAACCGTGACTGTATATTGAATGCAAAACTGAAACCAGTCACTTTTTTAATAATTATGTTTTATTCCACTAACCGGTTTTAGAACCTTTTCAGGTTCATCTCCAGATGGTTTCAGAAAGTTACATAATTGTTGCTAGCATTATGCTGGGTGCTGACTTACGACAGTATAGGCGGCTTTTTCGGTTAGTGTCCATCTGTCTGCCTCCATTTTGATGTCCAGTTGTTATATCACTACACACATCCACACAAACTATATTAATTTACACTCTGACAGAGAGAGTTTTCTAGCATGCAGCATGCGCCTTACAAATTTGTGTTAGCACCCTCCCAAACTTATACACCTCGAGTTAGCTAATGATGATACTGACACTGACACAACTCAGGATCTGGTTCGAATAAAGAAATATATTAAAGCCGTTCGATCACGCAGTTGTTCAATATCTTACAGTAACTACACGAAGCTCTCGCTAGAAAGTTGTAAGAGATCCATGATTAAAGAATTTGTTGCTAGCGCACTCGAGCTGATGTAATTTCGATGGATTGCTCACGCGCTGCCTGCGATATGTAAGCTAGAAGAGAATCTGAGACCAAAGAGCAGTATTGACTGCAGTAGGAACTTGGGTAGCAGTAGGAGTAAGTAGTTGCTAGCGAGCAGTCTGGTGTATCGTGTTGGCTGGGCCGGTCGTGTGCAGCGATGGTGGAGCCTGAGCGTTGTAGGATAAGGTAAAAGCAGCCTCGCGCATATGTAGTATTGTTACATCAAGTCCCATGTAAATGTTTTAAAAAAAATCTGTTAATAATAATCTTTCTCATAAAAAGTAACTTTTGACATTCATCTCAATTTAAAGAATTCACTAATTTCTCCAATCCTTGGCAATCCCGATTATTGAAAAGAATAGTCAGTTCTTTCCTTTTTTATAAGACAAAACTATTAGCCAGCACTGCACTTAGCTGCGCCAGGAAATTTCTTATAGTAGCAGATATATACGCGTTATCCGGCGATCTAATTAAGGTAAGATTTTTCAGTTTATTCAGAATTCCACATTGGACAGAAGATATTAGTACGTACACACTATTTATCCAACAGAGGAAAGAGTAGATGCAGCAAATTTGAACTTCTATACGCAGGTCCATACAGAATTCGCAGCATTCCTCGTCCCAATGTGGTACATGCTGAAACTTTGAGAACAAGAAAAAGCAAAGGCAATCACCATGTCTCCAATATTAAACCCTTTGTTGAATGAACATACTTTATGATTTATCACATTTTAATGCCTTTTCCGGTTATTGGTATGAACACTTACTGATGATTATCATCTTTTTTTCCGGCAAGTGCCCGGCAAGGTAAGGTTAGCAGGTCGCTTTTCTTGTCGTTATATATCAGACCGTGCACATTCTCGATTTTTTCTGTTTGTATGATTGTTATCCTGTCGAAAGTAGAATTTTTGTCTGTATGCACTATGAAATGTTTAAGATGTAACAAACACCAGTTGACATTGACATTTTGCATTATGATATCTCAACATCTTGACTATTTTACATTTTTCGCTACTACCTTATGATACTGTGTATATTTTTTGCACTTGAAAACAGTCTATGTTTTTGACCTAATACGTTTTCTGTCATGTTTTGCTGTATGCTTAATTATATTACTAGAAACAAGTTTTTATTCAACGGGTATATGAATTAAATGCAAGATATTAATCCATATTCATCATTTTTCAGAAAGCAATACCGTGTAAAAGAAATGAATTGAACAACCACAGTGGTTTACTATGAAATGGAAATTTTACCATCAGAATGAAGGAAAGAAAATGCAATACATTGTCATGAAGAGTAAATGGATCAGAATTAACAAGCATTAACCAGAATATACTGCACACATCGTATGATAGCAGTCTTGGATAATTATTATTCTTTCAGAATACAAGGCGATTGATGCAGACTGTCAGACAGAACTACAGATGTTAATTTTAGTGATGAAATATGCTAGAAGTAAGAAACTCTATACTATATGAAGTAATGAATGATAATGAATAGTTGTATGAAGTAAATGGTAATATGAATATGCATAATGAAGTGTCTATTTTTTGCAGATGATAATAAATGATGATGAATAGTTATATGAAGAATATTCAAATACGAATAATGAAGTTTTTCTTTGCAGGTGATTATAGTGATGAAGTTGTAGTAATATGAATAATGAAGTTTTTCTTTGCAGATGATGATCATGATGAATTTTATATATTTACTGTTAGTTAAGAAATGCTATGTAGTTATTTAAGTATTTGTTGCAGTTCCTTTTGACAGTATGTCTGTCGCATAGTATAATGACTGAATGTTTTGGAAAATACATATTAAGTACACGTTTCATTACCTGTTAATTCAAAGTTCACTATTTTTCAGCATTATATGCATTTCAGCATTATATGCATTTCTTCTTTCAGCTCAATAATCCATTTTGTATTTTTTCCAGAAGAAGCTTTTCGTGATATGCTATAAGTAGTTAGTTATTAAACCTGTTCCAGTACTTGCATTTTTTTACCCAGTTGTGTCTATCATTTATGAATGTGATCACGTATACTGTACTTATTTCATAACCTTGCTACAGCTGACTCATGACGAATGACGTTAATAATCCTTATTTCCAGCAATAAGTCAAAAGCAAATATTTTCATGCCCCAGCAATTAATTATGATCCCAGTGCAATGCATTGCTAGCAAAAAAAAAAAAATTATTACGAATCCCAACTATTACCAGTATACAACTAAATAATGCTACCAGTTTAAGATATATTTTTAGTCCTAAAGATAATGCATATTTTCTGTGTATTGATTCCATTATGTCTATGTAGTATTGGACTACCGACCTTGAGTAATAGTTCCAATGTCTTACATTTTAAATATGTCTTATGTCACTTACATGATATCATATATAAACACCAGTAGCTTGATGCTACACTCAATACCTCCTGTTTTAAATGATGACTTGTGAATAACACTGAATAATGTTTTGTAACACTGTATGAATACTTTGTAACTGGCCAATGAATGCCACTGATTATTGTAATATGATGACTTATGCATAAAGGCTATGCCATTAATTAAGTCTTGCTTTGAATGATGACTTCTGAATAATGCAGAAAAATGTTCAGTAACTAACCAATGAGTGCCAATAATTATTCAAATCGGTTGATACACTAGTGTAATTCTATGATGACTAGCATAAGACTTAATGTGTCCTTCACCTTCTGACCTAATTACCAGCAATTACTGCAATATCCGTTTATCCTGTCCATCCTCATGGTCATGGAGCACTATATTGCTTTTTGCACTAATTCTACGTTGCTCTAAGAGTATGGATTCCACAAGAATATGGTGTTGACGTATCAAGCTGTCCACCAGCTTGAACGATGGAGATGTTATTATGGTCTACTGTTTGGTGTACCTAATGTACTAACAAAATGATAACACTGAATATTAATACAACATTTCAGTGTCTTGGCTACACTGATAAATACGTCAGGGAAGAGAACTTCAGATTGTCTCACTTGGTGTTGTGCTTCTGTTGAAAGATATGGACTTTCAGTGCAGCTACGTGCAACCTACTGTGCTACAACCATGATGCAATCCTTCCCATTCCTTTCCTAGTTTTTATAAAATGGTAAAGACTTATACAGTGCGTTTAAATTTTTGTAAAACGGTAGAGACTTATGCAGTGCGTGTGCACTTCATTTCATTTGTTAACAAGATCAGTTGTCCTAAATATGCTCTACAGAGCGTGTGCACTTTATTTCACTCCTTGATATATTTATTTGTTGTAAAAATGCTAAAGACTTATACAGTGACTGTGCACTTTATTTCATTTCTCAATTTGTTTAAATACTTGTAAAATGCTAAAAAACTTTTATAGTGGGTGTGCACTTTATTTCATTTGTTAATGTATTCAGTTCATGTAAATATGCTAAAGACCTCTACAGTGCGTGTGCACTTTATGTCATTTGTTAATATATTTTGTACTCATTGCGTATATACTTTGTCATTTCTGAATATGTTTTGTACTCAGTGCATGTGCACTCTATTTTATTTCTTAATATGTTCTGCACTTATCAATGATGTATATACTCTGTGACTGTAGTTTAGATTATAGAAAAATTTGTTGCTCATGGCAAGTCTAATTGACTCACCATCGCTGCCAAATTTTTGCCCCCCCAGTGTAAGAGGTCCATGATTAAAGAATTTGTTGCTAGTACAGTCGAGCAGATGTAATTTCGATGGATTGCTCACGCGCTGCCTGCGATATGTAAGCTAGAAGAGAATCTGAGACCAAAGAACAGTATTGACTGCAGTATGAACTTGGGTAGCAGTAGGAGTAAGTAGTTGCTAGCGAGCAGTCTGGTGCATCGTGTTGGTTGGGCCGGTCGTGTGCAGCGATGGCAGAGCCTGAGCGTTGTAGGATAAGGTAAAAGCAGCCTCGCGCATATGTAGTATTGTTACATCAAGTCCCATGTAAATGTTTAAAAAAAATCTGTTAATAATAATCTTTCTCATAAAAAGTAACTTTTGACATTCATCTCAATTTAAAGAATTCACTAATTTCTCCAATCCTTGGCCATCCCGCTTATTGAAAAGAAAAATCAGTTCTTTCCTTTTATATAAGACAAATCTATCGGCCAGCATTGCACTTAGCTGCGCCAGGAAAATTTCTTATAGTAGCAGATATTTACGCGTTATCCGGCGATCTAATTAAGGTAAGATTTTTCAGTTTATTCAGAATGATGTATCAGGGCCATGACGCAGCATTGCTGACGTCCAAAATTTACCAGGTTAAATTGACTGTCAATTATTGAAAGGTTATAAGTGACCCACATTTTTTTTTTGAGGGATTAGTCACATTTTTATTATTGATGCGTTACGCAATTTTCCTGTTGGTAGGTTATAGTGAATGTGAACGACATATTTATATTTTTTTACTGTTGAGAGGTTTAGGAATTTTTCTGTTTTGAGGTTACACTAAATGAGAATATTATTCATATTATTTTATTTTGTTGGGAAGTTACACTTGGTATTTTGTGGAGAGGTTACAAAGTTTTTCTATGCACAGGGTAGAACATAGTTTTCTTTGTGAAAGACACTGAAATCAATGTTGTGGGTTTCATGTTAAAGAAGCTTGAATTTTCAGAAACAGTCGAGAAATTTATTTACGGATGGGATCTTGGGACCTCCAACAGAAGCCCTAAGCTCTTCCACTAAATATTTATAGTCCATGGGATAAATGGAAAACTGTTTCTCGTTTTTCTGAAACATAGAAGGAAGGTTTGTCCTTAACTGCAAATAACACCAATCCGGACATTACAAATGTTGACTATGAGACGGCAATCGCTTACGTTTGGCCCCAAACGAATATAAGGGGCTGTGGATTTCACCTCGGTCAGATACGAGGTCTGTTAAGAAAGTTCCGGAACTTTTTCACAAAATTGTTCTTCGCTTGCCTTTTACTTATTGGGCATGGTTTGCTTCGAAATACTCCCCTGAACAACTGATACGTAGCTCCCAATGCCGTTTCCACTTCTGGAAGCATTCTTGTTACGCCTCATGATGGATCGCGTGAAGCAGCGTCTGCGAATTTTCTTTTATCTCGCCTGTCGTTGCAAATCTTCGTCCTTTCAGGGGGGTTTTCAGCTTTTAGAAATTAAAAAAATGCCCTCACGGCCCAGGTCTAGAGAATACATAGGATGGATCAGCGTAGTGATTTCGTTTTTTGTGCAATAGACACGCAACAACATGGGTGAATGTGCGGGTGCGTTAGCGTGACCCAAGAGCCGTGAATTGTCTCACCACATTTCACGTCGTTTCCTTCCCACATTTTCTCGTAGGCTCCGCAACAGGTCCCAATAGTACCATCGATTAACAGTTTGTCCTTCTGGCACGAATTCATAATGAACTAATCCTTCAAAGTCAAGGAAAACTATCAGCATGGAAACCTTCCCGACCTATTGTGAAGATTGAACCTTGGTCTCAACATCATAATCGTAGACCCACGTCTCACCACCAATTACGAATGTCTTAAGGAACGTCTCGTTCTCTTTTGCGCGGTACAAAGGCTCTTCACAGACTGCGAGGCGAAGGTCTTCCTGGTCTTGATTCATGAGCCTTGGGGCGAACTTTGGCAGCAGCATGATGCATTCCACGTTGTTGTGTAAGGTTTTCCTGACATAACCAACTGAAATGTTACATTCTTCTGCAATCTCTCGGACAGTCGATCCTCAATTGGCAAGCACAATTTCGTTGATGTTCATGACATGGCGTCCTGAACGAAGGTCATCTTCAACTTCCGTTGTGCCTACATGCAAAAGCTTGCAGTCAATGTCCAAAGAAACACTGCTTTACCCGCATCGACTGATATTCAAGATGCGCGAGGAACAGCCCTTTTTAAACCGTGTGAACCATTCGTTTCGTAACATTTCTACCAATTACATTTTTTGCAGCTGCCAAGCCACTTCACCTTCGGGGCTAACGAAGTAGTTTGATAAGTCATCTCTCGTACTGTTCACAACATTTCCTCCACGGAGTAAACGAGGTGACATGTCCTGCAATCCCTGAATAGTTAACGTATCCTCAAACGAAATAAATAGTATAAAACAATCGTTTCTTCAGCTGCAGCAGTGGATGTACATGTAATAAACGTTTTGTCTTCATTCTCCTCCTCCTCCTGCTGCTACTTGGAAGTGAAACATCCCCTTAGGAAAATTTACATTTTACTGTGCTGGAAAACCTCTATGTTATTTGATTTTCAAACAGCTGAGAAAAACTGAACGTCCTCAGACAATTCGTTCTTACTTATTCTGATCATCACTAAAGTGACACACAATATTTTTAGGGCAACGCAATCTGACTTTCAATAATCCCTACAAAAGAATGGCCCTGACTGACAGTAACCTATACCTTTCACAAATCACTAACCTCACAAAAATCTTCGTTACTCGGACTACTGCAATACAGCGAGCGCCAGTACTGCCAGCTAAATAAAAGATTCTAACTACTGGAGGCACTAACTGCTGATAGGCATAGTTAGCAAATGAAAGATTTTAATAGAGAACGAACAATGTATTTACCTTAATAATATTCAAAAGTCTATATTCATGTTAACCAGTATTACAAATTTACTCTTTCTGTTGGACACACGTCCAGATCGTCCGCTGTCAAAACTCCGCTATCTCTCTCCTCACATCCATCACTGCTGGCGGCTCTCCAACTGCGCAACGCTACGCGCTGTTCACATCCAACTGCCCAACACTGCAATAGCAAATGTTCCAACAATGCAAACCAGCCACAGACTTCACACAGCACAGTCAGTGATTTTCTTATAGAACGCTACGTGGCGTTACCAACATAAAAACCCTAAACAGCCTACTTACAGAAGTTCCTCCACCCTCGAGTCGATTTCACTAACTAATCAGTTGACAATACCTGCGGTGTCGAGCACCGGTGATCCAGGAGTGTTCACCACAATTACCGGTGACCGTCACTGCCGAACGTCATCAGTGTCCCAGTGTGAAACGGGCCTTAGACGATTCTGAACTTTGCCTGTCTGGCTGCGAGCTCTCGTCTACTACGCAGCGAGCGCTGATCTTCAGACAACTTCTCTTGTTATACGGTACTCTCTCGCAGAGACGTTTGTGAACTTCGCCGTTCTGGGTGGGAGTTCACGTCTCTCGTCTGTTGTGTGCCACAAGACAGTATTCAGATTTAGTAGTTTATGGAACTCAGTCTGCTGTCCAGGGTCTTGTACTTTGGCTTTCAGAATATATTTTTAAAGGCTGCCGCTTTCCGACTGCGCATGTTTCTTCGATAATCATCACTCAGTTCTGCAATCATTCATGGCGACTATGTGATTTGCTCTAGCAGTGGACGGCTAAAATGTAAATTGCTGTGATCACTATTAACGTATTTGTCTCCACTGAGGTTTCATACCAATTGTTTGGGACTTCTTTCTCCAAGAGTTGTGAACTGACGTGATATCAGTCATTTTCCATTTTATTTCACAGATCATGTACCCAAAAACAGGACAGAACTAGGCATTTGATTGCTCTGTTAGTTTAGAGTGACTATTATTTTGTTTTATGTGTCCGTTGGATGATTATGTCATTGTTTCATCTTCATTCAAATTAGTTCTGTCCTAAAATAAATTTTTACAGTGCAGAATTGCTCTCATTTTTTTTAGTAGAGATTAGTTTCGCTTCACCATTGATTTTAATTGTGTTGTGTTGTTTTTTCTATCAATAATGTTCAGATCCGACAGTTAATTTGATTAAGCTTAGGGACGAGAATAAAATCTGAATATCGTAGGAAATAGCTGAACAATCCACGGAATACACTTTAGTCTTAGGATAGTTAACGTGATATAACTCTTCATTGTTGTCGGTTAGGTATTGCTTCTAATGACTACCTACATGGGTATTTATAAGTGACAGGGCCACTCTTCATATCGTGTTATTTAAATCCGATGCGTAACTTCACACCCTTGTAGGTACGTTTGGATTGTCTACCTCCATCGCCGGCCGGAGTGGACGAGCGGTTTTAGGCGATGCAGTCTGGAACAGCGCGACCGCTACGGTCGCAGGTTCGAATCGTGCCTCGGGCATGGATGTGTGTGATGTTCTTAGGTTAGTAAGGTTTTACTAGTTCTAAGTTCTAATGAACTGATGACCTCAGAAGTTAAGTCCCATAGTGCTCAGAGCCATTTATTTTCTACCTCCATCCTTAGAGAGATAAGAGCCGTACAACATACACACACTCAACCCACAAACCAGGACGGTTGATAGAAAAGAACAAATGGAATATCTGTCAAATTCAACCATTACTCAGTATAAATATCTTCAAAACACATGCTTCAAGTTTCTCCCACATACATTATTTTATTACTCATACTCGAAAATTGCAACTTTGCTTGTACTATACTTACATTATGAAAATATCAAAAAGCCAAACATTTTTAAGCATAATTACCGCATGTAGACAGTTCCAAGTGTGTGTAAAACGGGAAGGGAAACGTTATGGAACTGTTGATAGATTATGGGAATCAACACGTACGCTATGGAAAATTTGATGGCATCTAATTGGAATCAACACGGTCGCTGTAGGATACGCACGGTTGCAGCTAATGGGAACCAAGCGTCACCCACCTGTTTCAGAATCAGTTCTGGGTCAGCCCAACACACACACTTTAATCAGCATCCACCTATCTCCTGTAATTGAATGTAAACTTCCTTTGTTACTCTACACTGCCGGGGAATAACGAATACTCAGTTAGAATGCTGAACATCAACATTTTTGTTTCTGAGTCATCAGTCTTCTAACTGGTTTGATGCAGCCAGTCACGAGTTCCTTTTCTTTGCTAACCTTTTCATATCAGAGTAGCACTTACAACCTACGTCCTCAATTATTTGCTGGGTCTATTCCAATCTCTATTTTCCTCTACAGTTTCTACGCTCTACAGCTCGCTCTAGCACCATGGAAGTCATTCGGTGATTTCATAAGGGATGTACTTCCATGCTCCCCCCTTCCTCTTGTCAGTGTTTTCCCTATATTCCTTTCCTCGCCTTTTCACCGGAGAACTCCTCATTCCTTACCTTATCAGTCCACCTAATGTTCAATTTGTCACTTAATTTTCAACACTCTTCCATTGCACCACATCTCAAATGCTTTGATTCTCTTCTGTTCCGGTTTTACCACTGTCAGTAGTTCACCGTCACCTATTGCTGAGCTCAAAACGTACGTTCTCAGAAATTTCTTCCTCAATTAAGACCTATTGTTGGTACTAGTAGACTTACTTGGACAGGAGAGACCTGTCTACTTCTGCTAGTCTTTTTATGCCCTTCTTGCTCCGTCCGTCATGAATTACTCTGCTGCCTACGTACCAGAATTCCTTAACTTCCTCTACTTCGTGATCACCAATCCTGATGTTATGTTACTCTCTGTTCTAATTTCTGCTACTTCTCATTACTTTCACCGTTTTTCGATTTTCTCTCAATCCATATTCTGTACTCATTGGACTATTCCTTCTATTCAGCAGGTCCTGTAATTCTTCTTCACTTTCACTCAGAAGACCAATGTCATCAGCGAATCTTACCATAGATATCCTGTCACCTTTAATTTTAATTCGACTCTTAACCTTTCTTTTATTTTTGTCATTGCTTCTTCGTGTATATGAGGGGCGTTTGAAAAGTCCGTGCAAAGTCTGAGAGATGGTTGGTTCAAATGGCTCTGAGCACTATGGAACTTAACTGCTGAGGCCATCAGTCCCCTAGAACTTAGAACTACTTAAATCTAACTAACCTAAGGACATCATACACATCCATGCCCGAGGCAGGATTCGAACCTGCGACCGTAACGGCCGCGCGGTTCCAGACTGTAGCGCCTAGAACCGCTGGGCCACGCCGGCCGGCTCTGAGAGATGGCACCACCGGCGCATATCGAGGTCATGTTTTGTCAGTAGCACCTCTGGAAAGAAGACACAACAAGTTTCAGGCATATTGGTCTATTTCCTTGTGCCTGGCATTCGTGTGATCAAGGGAGTCGAGTGACTGTCAAAACATGGACGAAAAAGAATTTCGTGTGGTGATTAAACATTACTTTATCAAAGGCAAAACGCATCAGGAGACTAAAGAGAAGCTTAATAAACATTACAGTGATCCTGCACCTTCGATTAGAATAGTTTATAAGTAGTTCCACAATTTTCGCAGTGGCCATATACGCACAAGTGATGCTGAACGTTCTGGACGCCCAATGGAGGATACGACTCCAGAAATCATTGATAAAATCCATGATATGGTGATTGATGACAGAAGAGTGAGATTGCTAGTGCTGTGGGCATCTCGAATGAACGGGTACATAACATTTTGCATAAATATTTGGACAAGAGAAAGCTATCCAGAAGATGGGTTCCGCGATTTCTCACACTTCGCCAAAAACGGAATCGTGTGAAGTGTTGCAAGGATGGTTTGCAGGTGTTCAGGAAGAATACGCAGGACTTTAAGCGGCGTTTCGTCACTGTGGATGAAACATTGATACATTAATATACTCCTGAGACCAAAGAACAATCTAAACAAAGGGTTACCAAGGAAGAATCTGCACCAAAAAAGGCGAAGACCATTCCTGGGTCCGGAAAGGTTATGGCGACTGTCTTTTGGAATTCGCAAGGAATAATCCTCATCAACTATCTGGAAAAGGGTAAAACAATCACAGGTGCATATTATTCATCTTTATTGGACCGTTCCAAAACCGAGCTGCAAGAAAAAACGCTGGCGATTGGACCTCAAAAAGGTCCTTTTCCATCACGACAATGCACCAGCACACACCTCAGCAGTTGTGGACACAAAATAATCGAAATAGGATTCCAACTCGTTTCACATCCCCCCTATTCTCCAGACTTGGCTCCGTCGGACTACTATTTGTTGCCCAATTTGAAGAAATGCCTGGCGGGACAAAGATCTTATTCAAACGAGGTGATTTCAGTAGCTAATAACAATTTGTCAGACTTGGACAATTCCTACTATTCGGGAGGGATCAACAAATTAGAATAGTGTTGAAGTGTGGAAGTCTAAAAGGAGACTATGTGGAAAAATAAAAAAGGTTTACCCCAAACACGCAAGTAGTTTTTATTTTTTCACGTACTATTCACAAAATCACTGTCTTACACTCGTTTTAATAGGAGCACTTCGTTTTTGTTTCTGCGCTCTTATTGTTGTCTCTTGGCCCTTGTACGTACTGTATATTACCCGTCTTTCCCTACAGCTTACCCCTATTTTTCTCAGAATTTCGATTGCCATTTGACATTATCGAACGCTTTTTCCATGTCGACAAATCCCATGAATGTGTCTTGATTTTTCTTTAGTCTTCCCTTCATTATCAACCGCAACGTCAGATCTGTCTCTCTGGCGCCAAACTGATTGTCATCTAACCGATCCTCAATTTTCTTTTCCTTTCTTCTGTATATTTTTCTTGTCAGCAACTTGGATGCATAAGCTGCTAAGCTGATTCTGCGATAATTCTCGCACTTTTCGCGTCTTGCAATCTTGGGAATTGTGTGGATGACGCCGAAAGGCCTAGCCGTTTCGTTGCCACCTCCTCCCATGGTTTTAGAAATTCTGATGGGATATCATCCGTCCCTTATGTCTTAATCGATCTTAAATCTTCTAGAGCTCTTTTAAATTCTGATTCTGCTACTGGGTCCTTTATGCCTCCTATATCGACTCCTGCTTCTTCATCACGCAATCAGACTAGTCTTCCCTCTCGAAGAGGCCTTCAGTGAACTGTTTCAAGCTGGCTGCTCTGTCCTCTCCATTTAACAATTGAATTCCCATTGCACTCTTACTGTTACAGCTTTTGCTTTCAATTTCGCCAAGTTTGTTTTACTTTTATGTATTCCCTCTGACAGTCATTTCTTTCTTATATGTTTTTCACACTTTTCATGCAGCCGTTTCAACTTAGCTTCCCAGCACATCCCACTGCACTGAATTTGAACATTTAAAATCAGATTCTTAAAGCTGAGCCGCGTACGATGTAATATTTCTTAAGAACTTGCGTTGTATGCGCCTATCACTCGGTGCTCCCACACCCACAGGAGGTGCTGGCGGCCGGCTGAAGCGCTACCCGCAGGCGCATCGGTCTGACGCGTGATTCCGCTGCACCAGGGGCGGACAATGGCACTCCGCGGGCTCCGGATTTCCTGCACCTGCCTTTGGGCCGCACTAATTGATGGAACATGTTTCCGGAACGCCGTTGTTTGTAGCTAATAGCCTGTCTCACGGGCAGTGACTCCGGACAACGGCTTCATAACTTACGCACCTACCGCTTGTCACCACCAGACACAATACTGCATTTATGGCGGTATCAGTGGTAATAAGCCTTTGGTCCCTAATCGTAAGGGCTGGGATACACATGCTAGTTTTTTGCTCCCAGACAGTTCGGTACTCTCTGTTATTACTCGAAAAATTGTTTACACTAGGGGCGAATTTTCGCTGGTAGTACACTACCGGCCATTAAAATTGCTACACCAAGAAAAAATGCAGACGATAAACGGGTATTCATTGGACAAATATATTAGAACTGACATGTGATTACATTTTCACGCAATTTCGGTGCATAGATCCTGAGAAATCAGTACCCAGAACAACCACCTCTGGCCGTAATAACGGCCTTCATACGCCTGGGCATTGAGTCAAACATAGCTTGGATGACGTGTACAGGTACAGCTGCAAAAGCAGCTTCAACACGATACCACAGTTCATCAAGAGTAGTGACAGGCGTATTGTGACGAGCCAGTTGCTCGACCACCATTGCCCAGACGTTTTCAGTTGGTGAGAGATCTGGAGAATGTGCTGGCCAGGGCAGCAGTCAAACGTTTTCTGTATTCAGAAAGGCCCGTACAGGACCTGCAACATGCGGTCGTGCATTATCCTGGTGAACTGTAGGGTTTCGCAGGGATCGAATGAAGGGTAGAGCCGCGGGTCGTAACACATCAGAAATGTAACGCCCACTGTTCATAGTGCCGTCAATGCGAACAAGAGGTGACCGAGACGTGTAACCAATGACACCCCATACCATCACGCCGGGTGATACGCCAGTATGGCGACGACGAATACACGCTTCCAATGTGCGTTTAGCGCGAGGTCGCCAAACACGGATGTGACCATCATGATGCTGAAAATAGAACCTGGATTCACACGAAAAAACGACGTTTTGCCATTCGTGCACCCAGGTTCGTCGTTGAGTACACCATCGCAGGCGCTCCTGTCTGTGATGCGGCGTCAAGGGTAACCACAGCCATGGTCTCCGAGCTGATAGTACATGCTGCTGCAAACGTCGTCGAACTTTTCGTACAGATGGTTGTTGTCTTGCAAACGTCCCTATCTGTTGACTCAGAGATCGAGACGTGACTGGACGATCCGTGCGGATTAGATACCTGTCATCTCGACTGCTAGTGATACGAGGCCGTTGGGAGCCAGCACGGCATTCCGTATTACCATCCTGAACCCACCGATTCCATATTCTGCTAACAGTCACTGGACCTTGTAACCTCCCAACAAAATAAAATAATATGAATAATACTCTCATTTAGCGTAACTACCCAACAGTGAAAATATAATACAATGTGACAAACATATAAGCTTTCAATAACTGACAGTCAATTTAACCTGGTAAATTTTGGACGTCAGCAATGCTGCGTCATGGCCCTGATACATCATTCTGAATAAACTGAAAAATCTTACAATAATTAGATCGCCGGATAACGCGTATATATCTGCTCCTATAAGAAATTCTCCTGGCGCAGCTAAGTGCAATGCTGGCCGATAGGTTTGTCTTATAAAAAAGGAAAGAACTCATTTTTCTTTTCAATAATCGGGATTGCCAAGGATTGGAGAAATTAGTGAATTCTTTAAATTGAGATAAATGTCAAAAGTTACTTTTTATGAGAAAGATTATTATTAACAGATTTTTTTTTAAAACATTTACATGGGACTTGATGTAACAATACTACATATGCGCGAGGCTGCGTTTACCTTATCCTACAACGCTCAGGCTCTGCCATCGCTGCACACGACCGGCCCAGCCAACACGATACACCATACCAGACTGCTCGCTAGCAACAACATACTGCTATTGCTAAACAGTCCCTACTGCAGTCAATACTGTTCTTTGGTCTCAGATTCTCTTCTAGCTTACATATCGCAGGCAGCGCGTGAGCAATACATCGAAATTACATCAGCTCGATTGCGCTAGCAACAAATTCTTTAATTATGGACCTCTTACAACCTCGACAAAGCGAGCAGCAATGTCGCGATACGATAAATCGCAATCGCGGTAGCTTACTATCCGACCTATATCAAAGCCTTCCTGTCGGTTAAATTTCACGTCTGTAGCACGCCATCTTCGTGGTGTAGCAATTTTAATGGCCAGTAGTGTAACTGTCTGTTAGTTCCTTGCGAATACTTTCTGCAAGTGTCTCAGAGTCTTATGGGAGCAGATGTCAGAAGCATTTGCGCACAGCAGGGTGATAATGTCTGTGAGAGCTGAGAGATCACTCTCCGCGAAATTTTGCTGTGGTGGTTCTGTGCATGAAGGAAGAGGTTGCGATGTAAGAGGGTCGGGCTGGAGACGCACTTTTAACACTTTTAGTGGCAAAACAAAAAAAAAGTAACTGACAGTGTTCGTGTTGGATAAAAGGGCGGATTGCATGGTTGGTGGTTGGTTGATTGATTCGGGGAAGGGGCCGAATGGCGAGATCATCGGTCCCATCGGATTATAGAAGGATGGAGAAGGGAGTCAGCTGCGCCCTTCCAAAGGAACCATCCCGATATTTGGCTGCAACGAGTTACGGAAATCACGGAAAACGTGAATCATGATGATCGGACGGAGGTTTGAACTGTCGTCCTGCCCAATGCGAGTCCATTGTGCTAACCACTGCGCCACCTCGCTTGGTCGGTTTTATGGTCGGATGAATTTGGAGCACGCAAGAATCTCATTGTAGAGATTTTGATGGGAAATCCACGTCAATATCGAAAGTTTACGAGAATGACAGCGATGGAGAAGGAAGAAACACTCATTATAATTGGACCCGAATTTACCAATGTAGATACTACTATGCGGAAAGCCTGTTACTGTTAAGGACAGATGTGTTCTGACACTAATATTTCTAGCATCAGCTACGTTTATTCTCTTTAATATTTCGTAAAGTAAAAGTTACGATGAAATAACAGGACACCAACTTCGTCTTGACATCCATAGACATTCAAAGCCAAATACGACTGATGTCTTATAAATGAAGTGTTTTCGGACAGACACTTACAGGCACGTTTTTGCTTGTCTTTACTTAAGAACCCACTCGTGAATTCCTGAAGATCTGTCCTGCAACACTCAATACACAGATATAATTAATAAATCACAAGTCATATAAAATTATAGATACAGATGTACTTCTCGAAGCTAAATTACGATTTTTCGATTTCCAAAACGATTGCTTTCAAACACATCTTAACCTGTTTCTCTTTTCGTAACATGTAAGGTTTCACGGCCGGCGTCTTCATTAATTAAAACTTCCGAGCTGAATTGCCGTGGTCCATGTATAAAACTTCTTCTCCTTCCTGACGTTTCGTTGCCTACTGCGGGCAACATCTTCCGAGGTGAGTCGGCGACTGGCTGCTAAGCGCTGGAGGTCCCGCTTATATAGAGCGCTTAGATGGCGCCACCACTCATCGCGTGCTTTCGACTTTAAAACTATCTCTGGCTAGTGCCATCTCTCTCGATTACAGGTAATCGATTGTAACTTCGTTGGTGTTAAGTCGACCGCCATATCTTGTCTAGTTTTAATCCTTCTTCTTTTTGTTCTTCTTTCTCTTTGTTAATTACTCAACGTCACAAAACTACTTTGCCTGATTCCTTGAATTGTAGATATTCTGGTAAATTTAATTTGTGGAAGTTAAAAACTGTAGCCATTTCAGCTAAAAAAACTTTGCTTCTTATCTCAGTTC
Organism: Schistocerca gregaria; assembly: GCF_023897955.1. NCBI lineage: Eukaryota > Metazoa > Arthropoda > Insecta > Orthoptera > Acrididae > Schistocerca > Schistocerca gregaria. The sequence continues at coordinate 146,823,360 of NC_064921.1, forward strand.
CTGTAGTCCAGAGTAACTGTACATTCCACAACGGTGGCTTTCCATCGTAGAAATAAATTAAAGCACAGTTCATCCTGAGTCCATTTCCTGGTAGCTTTCTTCGTTCCTTTTTTTACAGCACAAGTTTGTAGAGTAACGTTTTGCAGCAATGATGTGGTACAGTGGGTAGGGCACTACTCTTCCGTACGTAATTTCTTACTAACGTGGTATCGAGTCACTTCAGTAACAGATTTCTTTTATTTTCGAAGGACTTCTTCTGTATTATATATCTATGGTGTTTTTATATGTTATTTTCTGGGTAGCGTTGATTAAGTCTAGAACTTTCGAAATAGACTAACTGCTAGTGCTGTTCGCTTAGGAGGTAAAATGGGCGAATTCTTCGCTCAGAAAAGCGCCACGGCTACAAATTATGCCGGCACGGTAGTTCAGCGTGTTCGGTCAGAGGACTGTGTGCTCTCTGTAATAAAAAAAAACTGAGTGAAGGGATGAGCAACGAACTTGAACGGATGTCAGGTGACGTCCGCCGCGAACATACACAACGATCAATCACGAACAAAAAAAATGAGGTTAAAAACACGCAGTTTCAAGGGTAGTATTATTTATTGTATGCATGGGTGCGGTGAAATATTTACCAAGATGTGGTAATGTACAAACTGTGAAATACGGCACAAATCTGCGACACAATGTGGCCCCTCAGCACTTTCAGAGTACTCTCAGCTCTCTCGACAATGCCAGTATATTTTTTCTTGTCTGGCAGCTACGGCGAGAATCTTTGGAGAGGTGGAGGCATCTGGGATCCTCTCCCTCTGTCCGACACAACCGTCGACGCTTTTTACACAGCGAGCATTACTTCCCGTGTTCTCAAAATGTTTTGAGGGTGTAGCTTGTTTTGTTGTGGTCTTCAGTCCGAAGGTTTGTGATGCACCTCTCCAAACTGATCTGTCCTGTATAGCCTCTTTATCTCTGAACAATTACTGCAAACTACATCCATTTGAAGCTTCATTTGTGTGGACATATTGTCCGTAGCTGCTTTAGAATTCCTGTCGTTAGAACTACAAAAAATGCGTGTTTTTCTCACAAGGGGTGCTTCGTTTTATTGAGGTAAAGCATCGTCAGTGGTCTGTAATTAAAGATATTTGTAATTTCATTTGTCTCTAAGATCGAAAAAAATTCGTTAACGATGTGTCGGTCTTTGCTTAGGGCGGTTTCCACTTGGTTTCTCGCCTACATCGGGAAATGCCGTCTGCTTGCACATCTTTGGAGTTTTTTCTTCGTTAGACACTGATACCTGTTGTCTACTTTTTAGCTGCTCTGCATAACTATGCGTGTCTCACGTTTTACACAGCACACCACTGCATACTTCTAAGTATGTATTGTGGTTTGTGTTTTGTAGTGTTGCCAACATAACGTTGCCACCAGTTTTCCTTTGACCAACATTCTTTTCTTTTGTTTTCTCTTGTGTTTTAGTTAATTGTATGCGTGTAATTAACAAGCAATCTGTTAAAAGATGGTAAGCATTACATGGGCTTAGGAGTCTTATTCGTTGAGCTCCATTATTTAGAAAACTGACGCATTTTTCAAGATTTCCTCTTGTGTTCACGAACCAGTCCCCTTAAAACTTTACGACAAAATGAAGAGGTGGCCAGGATATGTGAACGTGCCATATGGTTCAAGACGGACAGGATGAGCGGGACTGTAGCTCGATCTCAAACAACTCTGACCTCAATCTCCTGGATTTTTTTTCTGGATTCATGCAAAAAGTGGAGTGAATAACACTCCCATTTTACGGTTGTAGAACTACATCTGCTAACTGTACGAATTTGTCGAGATTTACGAGATGATCCTGCACTGTTGGAAATAATTAGTTTTGAAATAATACGTAATCCACCACATTATCGCATCCAAATGCGAGGACGAATGCATGGAACACCTCCACTGACTGGTACACGGGTACAGTAATTATAACATGTGACGTGCCGTAGCAACACCGTATTTCTTGTTAAGGTAGACCATAGTAAAATATGAGCTCAATTAGGTGGGGATTTAATCGAAAAAATCACATTTCGCATACAGTTGTACTAACAATTGTATTTCATACTGATGTCAGTGGCGTTTCGTAACCACATATTCATAGTTATCTAGCAAACGAGTGGTTTGCAGACCCCTGTTATTCGAACACTGGTTTGCAGACCCCTCTTATTCGAACATTGTTGCCTCTATTATTGTAAATTTTCACATGTCTCCGTTTTCTTTATTAATTAGATACATGCTGTCGGAAAATATGGCGTAAAAAGTGCTTCTATCAAACTCATCTTGGCCATTAAGCAGACATGCAATAAAATTCGACCTCTTAAACAACATTCATAAGCTTGCTTCTGTGACCACAGCGAAGGACTGACAGATAGTTTTATGTAAATTGAGCGTGGAGGGAAGAAAGAAAAGGAAAGGGAAAGAACTAATAATATCAGCTGCAACCGGGCCTTTTGCGAAGTCAACAGCGAGCAGTGTAAATTGCTGTCAGATGGGGACTCGAACCCAAGATCTCCTATTCACTGGGCAATTGTGTTAATCACTGCGCCATTCGGACGTAGTATTCATCACCAATGTGCGGGCTATCTCAGCACGCTTCCTGGCTGGCTTACATTCCTATCCAGAACCACCTATCTGTAGTCCCTGATCATGTTCCACATGCTCGCTTATTTTTGATTACCGCTGGAAGTGGAACATAAATGTGCTTCCGCACGAAGGTTGTGGATTCACTGGTCACTGATGCGAACCGGTTATACACACACCAAAAAGAGTTTTCCATCACCAGGGTTCGCAGAACTCCTGAAAATAGAAGTTGACTGTGGATATTGTAGCCGGCCCTGTGACCGAGCGGTTATAGGTGCTTCAGTCCGGAACAGTGCTGCTACCATCGCAGGTTCGAATCCTGCCTCGGGCATGGATGTGTGTGATGTCCTTAGGTTAGTTAGGTTTAGGTAATTCTATGTCTAGGGGACTGATGACCTCAGATGTTAAGTCCCATAGTGCTTAGAGGCATTTGAACGACTTGTGGATATTGTATCAGAGACACAATCCTTTTCACTGTCCAGAGATGTCACTAAACCCGCCCAAAGATGCAAAGATGTAAACAACCATGCATTAACACAGCGCCTATCAGACTGAGGGGGTCTGACACCCGGTAAATTCCAGTCATTCCACCAGGAAGGAGGAACACGGCTTGTGTTGTCTGTACTTCAATCAAGCCTAGACGGTCAATACGGCGGTTCGATCACGTCCGCATTGTTACTTTGTGCCAGAAAGGGCTCTCAACAAAGGAAGTGTCCAGGCGTCTCGGAGTGAACCAAAGCGATGTTGTTCGCACATGGAGGAGATACAGAGAGACAGGAACTGTCGATGGCATGCCTCACTCAGGCCGCCCAAGGGCTACTACTGCATTGGATGACCGCTACCCTACGGATTATGGTTCGGAGGAACCCACCCTGACAGCAACGCCACCAGGTTGAATAATGCTTTTCGTGCAGCCACAGGACGTCGTATTACGACTCAAACTGTACGCAGTAGGCTGCATGATGGGCAACTTCACTCCCGACGTCCATGGAGAGGTTCATCTTTGCAACCACGACACCAAGCAGGGCGGTACAAATGGGCCCAACAACATGCCGAATGGACCCTTCAGGACTGGCATCACGTTCTCTTCACCGATGAATGTCGCATATGCCTTCAACCACACAATCGTCGGAGACGTGTTTGGAGACAACCTGATCAGGCTTAACGCCTTGGACACACTGTCCAGCAAGTGCAGCAAGGTGGAGGTTCCCTGCTGTTTTAGTGTGGCATTATGTGGGGGCGACGTACGCCACTGGTGGTCATGGAAGTTGCCGTAACGGCGGTACGATACGTGAATGCCATCCTCCGACCGGTAGTGCAACAATATTAGCGAGGCATTCGTCTTCATGGACGACAATTCGCGAGTCCATCTTGCACATCTTGTGAATGACGTCCTTCACGACAATGACATCGCTCGACTAGAATGGTCAGCATGTCATTCAGACACGAATACTGTCGATCCTGCCTGGGATAGACTGAAAAGCGCTGTTTATGGACGACGTGATCCATCAACCACTTTGAGGGATCTACACTGAATCGCCGTTGAGGAGTGGGACAATCTGGACCAACAGTGCCTTGATGAACTTGTGGATAGTATGCCACGACGAATACAGGCATGCGTCAATGCAAGAGGACGTGCTACTGGGTATTAGAGGCACCGGTGTGTACAACAATGTGGACCACCAACTCTGAAGGTCTCACTGTATGGTGGTACAACACGGAATATGTGGCTTTCATGAGCAACAAAAAGAGTGGAAAAGATGTTTATGTTGACCTCTTTTCCAATTTTCTGTACAGGTTCAGGAACGCTAGGAACCGAGGTGATGCATTTTTTTTTTATTTGTGTATGAATGCATGGCGTCTGTTCTTTCAGACATGTTCTAAAGAACAGACACTACGCATTCATATGACAAATAAGCTTTAATTTATGCTGTCCACATCATGTTTGCATGTGGTAGAAAGCTCCCAAAATAACGTGATTCTTCATGCAGGTTGACGTAGTTTCAGACCAAGAATTATCGACGAAGTAATGGGAATGATTCATCATTCGATTAGATTTAGCCATTGAACATTTTACGCGAATATCTGACTGCAACAAACTTTACTGGTAGTGTACAGTTCTACGTCGTTATAGACTAATTCAGGACAGGAAACCGATCTCGCAGTTCCCAGGGAAACACAAATGAGGGGCGGATCCAGGATATGCATACTAAACGTTCCCAATGAGATGAGTAGCACGGGACTGCACAGTGTCTGTTCAGATTCGATTTTTCCTTTGTGCTGCCCTTTAGTTTAGATCCATTGCAGAAAAAACTAAGTTCACTGTAATTTGGACTCTTTAGGGAAAAGGGAAGCCGCGCCCCTAGACCCTCATTTTGGGGAGAAAACAAGAAATCGCACAAAAATCATATTTTTTATCTCCAAAATTATTGTTTATAAATATGCGATTAGCCAGTAATTCCGCCACTTTCAGTTTAAATCTTCACACTGCTTCATTAATTCTAATAACACAATCTACAAAACTCTACTACACACTATGTTTGTGAGGCAAATACGACGACAAAATCGCATTTTCCTCCAAAAATTCTTATTCTCTGAAAAGATCTCTTCTGATGCCCTGGACACTTAAGACGATACTTAGGTACAACGTGAAGCTTGTATTGCTTCCGTTAATCGTTTTTGGGGAAATTATTTATTGTACTCCTCAGTGAGCTTAAAGGACCTCTCGACTGAATCAATTACACCTTTCAGTTTAATATGTAGGGTTGATAAAATATTCATTTCCGTACCACTACGAATAATCTTTATTAAGAAACTCGTTAGCTGAATCAAATATAGTCCAAAATTAACCACAATTATGTTTTAAAAGCTACATTTTTCAAATTGTTTACAAAATAACCTTATCCCCTTTAAAATATTCTCCATTACAGCCAAAACATTTACCGCACCGGTGCTTCCACTGTTCGAAACTTTTTTTTAGTCATCCTTAGAAATGGCTGAAAGCTCCTCCTTCGCTTTTGTCCTGACTTCTTCAATTTTGTCAAATCAGTGTCCTTTCATGCCCCTTTTCATGCGCGGAAATAAGGAAAACTGTACAAAAGCAGGTTAGGCGAATAAGGCGTGTGGTGCAGCAAAACCATGCCAATTTTGGCCAAAAACTATCAGAGATGCCTGTGTGTGCGGATGCGTTGTCGTGTTGGAAGAACCAGCCTCCTGTCCGCCACAGATCTTTTTTGGCGAACACCGTTGTGCAGTCTTCTTGAAACTTCCAAATAAAAGGTTTGATTGACCATCCCTTCCTGGGGGGAACAAGTTCTGAATGAACTACGCCCTTGGCGTCAAAAAAGCAAATCAGCATTCTTTTGATGTTTGATTTGACTTGACGACATCTTTTCGGACGGGGCGACGATGACGTCTTCCGTTGGCTTGACAGTTGTTTTGTTCCTGTGTTGTAAAACCATAGCACCATGAGTCCATCACCAGTAACGACCTTTGATAGAAAATCTGGATCAGTTTCAAGCTGTTGTCTTAAAGCACGACATTTTTCAACTCGACTTTCCTTTTGATTGTCAGTCAGAACCCGAGGAACAGCCTTGGAAGCAACCCTTTCATTCCCAAGTCTTCCTCTACCATTCGCTGAACGGAGCACCAAGATAACCACTATTCTCTGATAGTTGACAGTTGTTTGTCGACGGTCTGTGAGCACAAGCTATCGATTTTTTTTTTAATATTTTCGTCGATTCGGGCATATAATGGACTTGTAAAATGAGGTTTGTCATCAATCGACATGTGGCCATTTTTAAATCGAGCAAACCACTCGTACACTTTAATTTTTTCCCATAGCGTCATCTTGGTAAGCTGTGTTCAACATTGCAACGGTTTCAGCAACTTTGCTACCGAGTAGGAAACAAAATTTCACAGCTGCAGAATGTTCACTTAAATTTGCCATCATAAAAACGAAAGAAAAGCACAACAGCGCTAGCAAAAACAATCACTGCCGATGAACAGAACAAGCAATGTCGGCAAGACAGGCGGCTCTGAACTACACTCCTGGAAGTGGAAAAAAGAACACAATGACACCGGTGTGTCAGACCCACCATACTTGCTCCGGACACTGCGAGAGGGCTGTACAAGCAATGATCACACGCACGGCACTGCGGACACACCAGGAACCGCGGTGTTGGCCGTCGAATGGCGCTAGCTGCGCTGCATTTGTGCACCGGCGCCGTCAGTGTCAGCCAGTTTGCCGTGGCATACGGAGCTCCGTCGCAGTCTTTAACACTGGTAGCATGCCGCGACAGCGTGGACGTGAACCGTATGTGCAGTTGACGGACTTTGAGCGAGGGCGTATAGTGGGCATGCGGTAGGCCGGGTGGACGTACCGCCGAATTGTTCAACACATGGGGCGTTAGGTCTCCACAGTACATCGATGTTGTCTCCAGTGGTCGGCGGAAGGTGCACGTGCCCGTCGACCTGGGACCGGACCGCAGCGACGCACGGATGCACGCCAAGACCGCAGGATCCTACGCAGTGCCGTAGGGGACCGCACCGCCACTTCCCAGCAAATTAGGGACACTGTTGCTCCTGGGGTACCGGCGAGGACCATTCGCAACCGTCTCCATGAAGCTGGGCTACGGTCCCGCACACCGTTAGGCCATCTTCAGCTCACGCCCCAACATCGTGCAGCCCGCCTCCAGTGGTGTCGCTACAGGCGTGAATGGAGGGACGAATGGAGACGTGTCGTCTTCAGCGATGAGAGTCGCTTCTGCCTTGGTGCCAATGATGATCGTATGCGTGTTTGGCGCCGTGCAGGTGAGCGCCACAATCAGGACTGCATACGACCGAGGCACACAGGGCCAACACAGGGCATCATGGTGTGGGGAGCGATCTCCTACACTGGCCGTACACCTCTGGTGATCGTCGAGGGGACACTGAATAGTGCACGGTACATCCAAACCGTCCTCGAACCCATCGTTCTACCATTCCTAGACCGGCAAGGGAACTTGCTGTTCCAACAGGACAATGCACGTCCGCATGTATCCCGTGCCACCCAACGTGCTCTAGAAGGTGTAAGTCAACTACCCTGGCCAGCAAGATCTCCGGATCTGTCCCCCATTGAGCGTGTTTGGGACTGGATGAAGCGTCGTCTCACGCGGTCTGCACGTCCAGCACGAACGCTGGTCCAACTGAGGCGCCAGGTGGAAATGGCATGGCAAGCCGTTCCACAGGACTACATCCAGCATCTCTACGATCGTCTCCATGGGAGAATAGCAGTCTGCATTGCTGCGAAAGGTGGATATACACTGTACTAGTGCCGACATTGTGCATGCTCTGTTGCCTGTGTCTATGTGCCTGTGGTTGTGTCAGTGTGATCATGTGATGTATCTGACCCCAGGAATGTGTCAATAAAGTTTCCCCTTCCTGGGACAATGAATTCACGGTGTTCTTATTTCAATTTCCAGGAGTGTAGCTACGAGTTTGGGTTATACACGCCTAGCGACAGAAATGCGTTATACAAAAGCTATGCCTACGGCAATGTTATTCCGTTTCTATTTTTTTTCTACCCCCTGGTATAAACATTCTCTCATTATAAATAGAGTTGTATGGCATAGATGCCTGGGAGATGCAGAAGGAAAGGTTCAGCCGCCTACTCGGAAAAGTTTACCGTATCTTTTGCGCTCTTTTCTTCGCGAAGTGCGACAGCTGTATGCATAAGTGTATCTTCTAAGTATTGTGTGTGTGTGTGTGTGTGTGTGTGTGTGTGTGTGTGTGTGTGTGTGTGTGTGTGTGTCCAGCGTAGCGTTACGTTCGTGTCGGAGATGAGAAAAGGGAGAGGATGCACCCCCTACCGGCATATAGCCTGCTCCTCTCCAAAAGCACCAAGAGAACCGCCAAGCTTAACGTCCTCATCTAACTGTCGGATCACCATCAACAGTGTCATTAGTTTATGAGACACTGTGGAGATGTTTGGAATTTAATCCAGGACACTGGCTCAAAGACCACTCTCCCCCCACCCTCCCACCGATGGCTTCTGCCGTAAAGGCAAGGGCAAAATTGTCAATAGCGAAAGTGTATCCAAATAGTTACCATCCAAGTGCTGGCCACGGCTGACGGTAATTAACTTCGGTGATCTGGCGTATCTACCATGGCACGGAACACCAGACACGACCACCAAGAGCGCATGTCCTGGACTAAATTCCAAACATCTCCGCAGTGTCTAGTAAACTGAGGACGTGCGACATTGTTGACGGTGGTCAGTCCGAAGGATGTGGATTCTAAGATTGGCGGTCCTCTTGGTGCTCTTCGAGAAAAGCAGGCTATGTCCTCTCATTACGAAACAATGGCTGAATAGCAGCGTGGGATTAGCCGAGCGGTCTCAGGCGGTGCAGTCATGGACTGTGCGGCTGGTCCCGGCGAAGCTTCGAGTCCTCCCTCGGACATGGGTATGTGTGTTTGTCCTTAGGATAATTTAGGTTAAGAAGTGTGTAAGCTTAAGGACTGTTGACCTTAGCAGTTATAGCAGTTAAGTCCCATAAGATTTCACACACATTTGAACAATGGCTGAATATCATATGGATAACTTTCGTGCCGTTTCAAGACAAACGAGTTTTTCACGGACCTCAATGTTTATAAAGCCATACCTCCTGAAATATGCGTCCTACAATGAAATAATTATGCAGTGATCCGCGTGGGTACCCTCTCCAGCGGTACGCGTGGGTACCGTCTGCAAAGCGTGTTGCGAATAGACTTAGCAGTAAAGAAGTAATAAATTGAAACGTCATTCCTGATAGTGAAATTTTACTGCTAAAACAACGAAAAAGTAGTAAGCGACAAACTTCTTTGCTTTCATTATTTTGGGTGAATGGCTGGAGGTGGAGTGCGACAATGGTGTCAGTGAGAAAAAGTTTCGAAAAAGTCTAAAATTATATGTCAAGTTTGCTGGAAATCACTAAGGGCTCTCATTCTCAAATACTGGATGAAAATAGTCTGGGTAATTTGCCCGCCATGAGTTACCTTGCCTCAAGATACGAGATACACAGATTAATACTTGATCTATTGCGTTAAGAATTTAAAGTAAGATTGTACCTCTTAATGAGTGAATTATGACAGCATTTTAAATTTTTAATTTCGATCAATAATCAATAATTAATTCTGGAAATATTTTGAAAGCCACGTGACTTTAAAAAGAGAGGACCAGCAGGGGAAATTCTGCGTGTTGAATAAAAAGCTTCGGCTGTTAAAGTCCTTTATTGAAGGGTCACTGTCTGTTTCGCATTCTTAAAATGCATCATCAGATAATATTATATTTTAAATCATACAACAAAAACAGGTATAGCTAAGTCCCACTGTATTTATCTTTGAACACGACGATGACGTAACATCCGAAAACAGGTTTGTAAAATAATAAATATTACAGAATAATACACCAGTTTTTCATTCATAATGTATAAAATTTTCTACCAGAAACGAACGGAATAGTCAATACGAAAACCTCCACTCTTTAAGTGAAAGCATTCCATGCATGCTGCGACATTATCTATTATTTATTTACTTATTCCATGAGGCCATCTAGGACCACATTAAATCTTGTTGCACTTAGCACTGAGCTGGTTTATTTCTGAGCCCAGATTTCCCTCATTTGTTGTGAGTGGGGCTGTTTGCGCTCTTCTGTCCAAAGAACTCAGTGTCTTCTTTTCGGTTGCTCGTTTCGGGTTATTCCGTTTGTCACTACCTTCTTTCGGAAAAGAACTCGGGTTTCATATGCAGCATCTGGAGGTCTTCTTTGGTGTTTTTAAATCATGACATCGTAGGTTTTGCTTTAGTTTGCGTATCCGTCCCCTAAGCGCTTCCTTCACCAGTCCATTTTTCATGATGATCTCACCCAGGTACTTGACTTTGTCTTCCAGGGCGATGACACCATATTTCTTACGGAGTTTTTAAGTCTAGCAGTGTCTACGTCGTTTCACTGAATGGCAATGTCATCGGCAAAAGCCAAGCAGTTTACCTCGAACCCCTTCGATTTTGTTTCAGTTCGGAACGGGCTGTAGTTGGTTTCCATTAATCTTTCGCACCAGGTTCCGGCGGCTGGTGTGGCCGAACGTTTCTAGGCGCTTTAGTCTGGAACCGCGCGACCGCTACGGTCGCAGGTTCGATGTCCTTAGGTTAGTTAGGTTTAAGTTGTTCTAAGTTCTAGGGGACTGATGACCTCAGAAGTTAAGTCCCATTGTGCTCAGAGCTATTTGAAAAAAGCACCAAGTTCTGATGATCCTTACAAGGACGCAGTTGGAAAGCACTGGAGACAGACCATCACCTTGCCTGACCCCTGTTTTGACATCAAAGGAATCCGAGAGACACCAGAGGAATTTTACTTTCGATTTAGCATCTGTTAGGGTGGCTCTAATTAATGCCTGCAGTTTAAAGTCAACTGCGAACTTATTTAGGATGTTGAGCAAGACCTCGCGGTCTATGGGGTTGTATGCCTTCTTGAAGTCCATAAAGACTGACACGTAGTGGTTGGACTTTGAAGTATAATATCTGACTATTATCTATTATATATAACATTCACTTGTTTTCTACGACATAGATAACCTGACATATTTACTTTTCTCGAGTTTATTTTCATGCACAACTGTTGATGTAGTGAATCTTTCCATATAATTGCTCTCTACATAAATCATTTTTTCAGGGCCTTATCATCTAAAGCAGCTTGTATGAAGTATTCTCCCAGCAGGAGGAAAAAAAACGCAACAGTGCCAAAACAGCAATATTTTACAAGTGTAATTAGAGATCAATTATTCTGCTGTACTTATTTGAAACTAGCAACATAAATTTAAGTTGTAGTTTTCGTTTTTAGTATTCCCGTATTTCAGCCTAAATTGTGCGCAATTCGTCATCTAACTCATTTCCACAAATATAAGTTAATAAACGTGTGGTCAGCAGGAACGTGGATCCATAAAATTTAGGTTGTGGTCGAGGTAAATGCGCAAGGCTCGCTTCTGCTCCTGTTTTCTTTCGCATTAGCGACTTCCTAGGAACATATTGTGATTAGAGTTACGAATGCAGACGGCGTGCTCTGGAAGGGCAATATTTCATTCCTAAAGGTGCACGGCGGCTTCGACACGCACTTGTAGCGACTATAGTGTATTGCTGAGGTCTGACAAAAACCTCCGTTTTGTGCTTTGTGCATGAAGGAAGGCATTTTTTTACGACACCTGTCCCTTCTTTATGTATCATTTATCGCTTAACACCATGAGAAGCCATAAATACACGCAACAAATCCATCAACTTAATCGGTAGTTTGAACAAGGGAACAAGCGCCAAAAAACTGATTTTTTTTTTTTGCACCAATCGTGTGTTAGCATGTAGACGCAGATTGTGAGATATGAAAAGAGAGCAAGAACGACTCATATGCCGCATTAATCGGGCTTGGAGTTACTGCTGGTGTGAAGGCGGAAACAAATCCCAGTTTCAAATTCTTTCACACTCAGCGCTGGTGGTCGTATCGGCGGTTCAGCTGATTAAAACAGCGGGTTTGCACTGTATCAACTTATTGTTTGGTGTTTAATGTCGGGCGTCTGAATTTGTGTATTTATCATCAAAGGTACATGAATAATATTTGTTAATGTAATAGATGTTCTAAACGTTTTAAAAGCGTTATAGTTTGGCGCTTCTAACGTGGCGTTATGTTTTTTGTTGTAGGCCTATGTTTCCTGACTAAGTATGTAGCATGCTGTTGTTGAAAATAATCATTATGGATCCTAACATTAAAGAATTTCACGTTTTTAGTGATGCCTGCTAAGGTCATAATCGCAACAACACTTCAGTGCGTTTCCTCCTTGCATTGGTTGCTCTTTGTCGATTTACGAAAATAAATTAGTACTTCCCATTACGAGAGCACTTCTTTCTTCAATATGATCGCAGTATTGGGACTGCGAAGAAGAAAATCAAACGACTCGACAGGATTTAAACACCACATTAACACACTCATTTGATTCAATCTTCAAGAAAGAATAGATTCAGTCTTAAATCCCTGCTTAAAGTATGCGGAACTTCAAGAACTGGTGGCCTAAGTTCCAAGTAAGATCAACAAAGTTTCTGGAAAAGTCATCGTTTTCGATTTCCATGAAAAGGTTGTTAGAATGCTTCTTATCTAAATGTTATTTAACCGTGTCTTTCAGCGGCGAAAAACACTTTCTTGCTGCAAAGGAACAACACATGAGTCCCTCAAATTCCGACAGAAATAGCGTACAGTGGAATAATTCAGATATAAGACAAGAAGATCCAGGATGTACATAAGATAGTGACATATTTCCATATGAGTACAGATCTTTTTATGGAGAGCTGTTGATACGACCAACAACAGATGCTGCAGAGGACGGAGAAACTGAAGGGCAGTGATGACTTTCATAGCAAATTTCATAGATCATGCTTTCAAAACATGTGAGAAGTGTAGACATTTCCTGTAAATATTATGAACTGTTTCTGATGTTGTAAAAAAAAGTTTCAGTGTCTAAGTCATAACCAGTTTGAAGAACGGAATAAATCCTCAGCTTTTAATGCCACGATGCCTCCTTCAGAACAAACCAATTCTTATTTCCAAGTTACTGACGTAAGAGGTTAACCAAAAGAATCTTATATAACTGTTTGGTTAACACAAAATTAAAAGTATAAACAGGAGCAAGTCGTTTTATGTTTCCACTCAAAAGGAGGTTTCTGATTCGTTCCCTTCTTCAATTATAAGGAGTGTTATTAGCTAAATGGTTCGGTACCGTGGCGGTTAAAGTTTACACTTACAACGATCTTCAAAACGCATCTTCAAGTCGGATGTACAAAAGGTTGTTAAACTCGTCCACCTTTATTTGAGAATCCTGTTGTAAAGAGACAACGTGCTCTCGAGAAACTACGTGAAATAATACATGTATGAATACTCAGTTGAAATGCCCGCCTCTGAGCTGTTTGCAGACTGCTACCGCCACAGACGGACAGATGGCGCACACGTCCAGTGTTGCTTGGGGAAAGCTCCCGCAACTGCCGCGAGATGCCGTTCACTACCAAGTACGAACGTGTCAGCTTAAAGCTGCTGCAACGGTTCGCAGACGAATCAGTAAGAAATTATTATAAAAGAATACACTGCGACTATAAAAATAAAATTTATTTATTTATTGTATTTGTGTCTGGACTATCGAATAAAAGTTCAATGAGGTTGATTTAGTAACCGCAGTAATGTATCTTATATCAATGTGCAATTGTCACACCAATTTCAGTCTAGTTAATTATTCGCGGCACAGTCTGCTCTACCGCCCACTTTCTATTTTCAGGTTGCTCATCGTTAGCGCGCTTATACTGAATTGAACAAATAAGTGACCGGATGCGACCACCCAAGTTCGATTGTGGTCGACTTAAACGTGACAGGATCGTCTATTATCTACTGTTTTTTAATAAATGAAAAGCGCTAGTTTGCTTTTGTTCTACAATATTACTTTTATTGTGTTAATCGGTTTTCGGCTTACAAGGCCATCTTCAAACATTTTCGGCGTATTGCCACCAAAGAAATTACAATGTTGGTAAACAACATTGGAAGAGTAGATATTAAACGCGCAAAGTCAACATACGGCGCGGTGTCTGATGGGAGCGACTGTACATGGAAAATGCCTTTACGATCGCTCCCAGCATAGACTTAGGCTCCCAGCAGTCATTGCGCCGACTGTCAACTGTGCTTGCGGATACAAAAAAAATCTCTAGATTGAAGTAGAAACGTACAGCAAATAATGTATTTGACAATGTGGTGGCAAAACAGTGCAAAAATTGAACATTTTTTGTTCTAAATTGTTCGATTGGTAATCACTTGCTATCCCTAGAACAGTAAATAATTTTAGGGCCACCATTGGGAAGCTGTTCTGTGTCTTAGTTAGCCACAATTTGGGCTGTCATGCCGTCTTTGTTGCAAGTGCTGTGATAAAGAACTTCATTTACTTTCTGTGAATTTTAAGATTTGTCTTTGTGTGAACAAAGCAGCAGAAAAAATACTGGCTGAAAACAGTCGTAATTTCTAATCTGTAAAAATATTGCTTCACAATGGTCAGTGTCTTTGCTTCCGGTATTGATCCTCGCTGCTTCCTTTTGCAATAACACCATATTCTTGGAGCCTGCATAATGGCCCCACAACAACAGCCCCATCTGATGTGGCTGTGGAGCACTGCATAAAACGAGGTGAGATAAAAAAGTAACTTTTTTTTAGTTTCACAGGCTTTTACATCCGATTTTTCAAAAAAGAAAAATTGTCTTGTTGGCACACATATTTCTGATCTATGTTTGCATTTCCAGCTACTTTGATATTTACTTTATTGTTGGTTCGAGTGCTCAGCGAATTTTTCGCTTTCTAAAAAGATGGATCACAGAATTTGCATTAAATTTTGCTTGAAAAATGAAATAAAGCCCAGCGCCGTGTTCGAAATGTTGACTGCAGCTTTTGGCTATTCTACTATGAGTAAGGCAAGAGCTTACGAGTGGCATAAACGTTTCAAAGATGGTCGAGAAGACGTTCAAGAACACATCAGTTGTTCAGTAAAATCGCCGAATCACGAGGCTGCTAATGATTCCGACATATCCTACGGCTCATGCCAAGCAATTTTTTCGGATGTCTTGCGCATGAAACGTGCAACAACAAAGTTTGTTCCGAAATTGTTGAATTTCGCCCATAAACGAGGTCGCGTAGATATCGTTCAGAAATTGCTAAATGAAGTCGACAACGATCCACAACTTCTGAAGAAGGTTCTGACAGACGACGACACATGGATATATGGGTATGACGTCGAAATCAAGGCCCAGTCGCCCTAATGAAAACTGCCTCAATAACCAAGACCGAAAAAACTTCGACAAGTGGCTCACATGTGAAGAATTTTCTCACTGTTCTCTTCGATTACTACGGGATACTGCTTCGTGAGTTACGGCCTTTTGGCCGTAGTCACGAATACTACCTGGAAGTTACACGCCGTTCGCATGAAGCAATCCGAAGAAAACGACGATAATGTCCCCGCACGCACCTCAGTGCTTGCTCGTGTTTTTTTTTTTTTTTTTTTGGGCAAAAAAACGAAACCGTTATGTAGCCTCAACCACCGTATTCGCCGGAGATGGGGCCCTGCTACTTCTTTCTTTTTCATAGGCGAAAGAGAACCATGAAAATATATTGTTATGCTGCCACAGATGAGACAAATACAGGGTAGTTGAATGAGCTGAACACCATACGAAAATTCAGTTCCTGAAGCGTTGCCACAAGTGTACTACTCTGAAGCGTCAAAGAAACTGGTATAGGCAGGTGTATTCAAATACAGAGATACGTAAACAGGCAGAATACGGCGCTGCGGTCGGCAACGCCTGTATAACACAAGTGTCTGGGGCAGTTGTTAGATCGATTACTGCTACTACAATGGCAGATTATCAAGATTTGAGTTAGTTTGAAGTGGTGCTATAGTCGGCGCACAAGCGATGTGACACGGCATCTCCGAGGTAGAAAAGAAGTTGGGATTTTCTCGTACGACTATCTCACGAGCGTATCGTATCAGAAATCCGGTAAAGCATCAGGTCTCCGACATCGCTGCGGCCGGAAAAAGATCCTCCAAGAACGGGACCAACGACGACTGAAGAGAATCGTTCAACGTGACAGAAGAGCATCCCTTCTGCAAATTGCTACAGTTTCCAATGCTGGACCATCAACAAGTGTCGGCGTACGAACCGTTTGACGAAACATCATCGATATGTGCTTTCGGAGTCGAAGGCCTACTCGTGTAACCTTGATAACTGCACGACACAAAGTTTTACACGTCGCCTAGGCCCATCAACACCGACATTGGACTGTTGATGACTGGAAACATGTTGCCTGGTCGGACAAATCTCGTTTGAAATTGCATCGATCGGGTGGACGAGTACGTATGGTGACAACCTCATGAGTCCATGGACCCTGCGTGTCAGCAAGGAACTATCCAAGCTGATGAAGGCTCTGTAATGGTGTGGGGCGTGTGCAGTTCGGGTGGTATTGGCCCCTGACACGTCTAGAGACGACTCTGGCAGGAGACACGTACGTAAACATCCTGTGTGATCCATTCATGTCCACTGTGCATTCCGACGGACTTGGGCAGTTCCAACAGGACAATGTGACACTCCAAAATTCCAGAATTGCTACAGAGTGGCTCCAGGAACAGTGTTCTGAGCTTAAACACTTCCACTGCCACCACACTTCCCAGATACGAACGTTATTGAACATATCTGGGATGCCTTGCAGCGTGCTGTTCAGAAGAGATCTCCAACCCGTCGTGCTCTTACGGATTTATGGACAGCCCTGCAGCATTAATGGTGACACTTCCCTCCACCACTAATTCAGACATTAGTCGAGTCCACGCCACTGTGTTTTGCGGTACTTCTGCGTGCTCACAGGGGCCCTACACGATATTAGGTATGTGTACCAGTTTCTTTGACTCTTGAGTGTATACCTGAGGGGGATGACTTTGAAGGCGAAAAAGCCTATGTTGATGAATAAACAAAGATACCTTAAGAAAAACAAAATTCCATTACTTTTTTATCACACCTCGTATGCTGCTAGTATGTACTGTTCTGATATTAGGCTTCTTAGTTTCCTTAAGGGGTATAGAACCCATAAGGGTTTGGAACATACATGTTTAGTGTCCTGTTGCCAGGTTAACATGGTATCAATGAAAAAGCCCAGAAGCTTAATAGCTGCTGCGTCACCCAGCGCTCCAGTATCACTGAGGCTGCATATCATCCACTGTGTTTTGTCTTCATTAATTTTCATCTTGTTCCTGACAAACAAGGCCTTGGCCTCGCCGAATAGGACTCCTGCTTGTTGAATAGCCTGAACTAAGTTCTCCCCTTTTGAGAACACAGTTGTATCATCTGCAAACTGCAAGAAGTGCCCATTGGAGCTAACCTATCTCACTAATGAAAATTGAGATCGACAGAAGCCCTGTAGCAGCCTTTGTTTTAACTACATTTCACCCGAGTCTGATCCTGAAACAGATACGATCTGTCGTCTGTTATTTAAGTAGGATTCGAGAATTTGTAGAATAGGTCCCCAATATGAGAACGAAGTCTATTGCGATCGTTCTGTTCTGTAAAACAATGTCGGACTTATTTCCTCGCCAATTCAGGGTAAAACCTCGAGCTTTCGACGATGTCCACCATCGTCTTCATCAGGACTGTCAAAATTGCTGCCTTGGTGGCCTTACATAGGCCAAAGACGGCTTCTGATTGGTCGGTCGTTTTGTGATGCTGTCGCAGATGGTGTCAACGTCTGCGCTGGTGGCATCATCGCTCCAACCATAGCGTAAAATTACGACGAATATCTCTGGCTCTTCTCTGCACCGAGAGCTCGCTCCCATGCATCGCTATTATTATATCTGCTACAGCTGAAGGATTTCTCACACGTTCTTATTTCTACAGCCTCTTTAATTATAGAGTCCCAGTATGTGGAAGCCTGAGACAAAATTTTTGTTTCCTCAAACAATATTTTATGTTTGTTTGTGAGGCTGTGCTCAGAAACTGCAGATTTCTCCAGTTCTTGATTTTTAATATGCCGTTGATGTTCTGCACAGCGGTCGGAAACGGTGCGGATGAGCTTACCATTGTTAACTGCTTCCGCACTAACATGGTGCGTTGTAAAACCCAGGAATCCTGAGACCGATACCGTCCTTAACAGGGCGTAGTACTTGCTTTATCTTCTTAGGGGATCAAAAAATGGTTCAAATGGCTCTGAGCACTATAGGACTTAACTGCTCAGGTCATCAGTCCCCTAGAACTTAGAACTACTTAAACCTAACTAACCTAAGGACATCACACACATCC
The DNA here is from genome assembly GCF_023897955.1 of Schistocerca gregaria. NCBI lineage: Eukaryota > Metazoa > Arthropoda > Insecta > Orthoptera > Acrididae > Schistocerca > Schistocerca gregaria. The sequence continues at coordinate 146,841,828 of NC_064921.1, forward strand.
ATGCCTAAGGCAGGATTCGAACCTGCGACCGTAGCGGTCGCGCGGTTCCAGACTGTAGCGCCTAGAACCGCTCGGCCAATCCGGCCCGCTTTAGGGGATCGGAAAATACATATGATTCCTCGTTTTTCCAGGACACTCCCTATTTTGCTGGATGTAGCGCCGTAGAAGGGAAGGAATGCAGTCGGTGGTTACCCCAATACAACATGATTTTAACTTGCTGAGCAGGGACTAATGTGGGATACAAGTTAAATGCCTTACTAAGCGCACGAAGTACAAGTGCTATAGACTCATGGTCTTCAAAATCATGACTATTATTTGTAACTAAGTACTGCCGTTTTTGTCAACTTGCCCTTCGAAAAGCTGTGCTGTATGTCATAAAAGAGATTATTTCCTTCAAAGTAACTTAGTGGCCGATTCTCATTATGGATTCCACCACCTTAGCAAGCACTGGTATCATAGATGTGGCCCTGTAGCTTGACGCTTCATGTGGATTACCTTTATTGCAAACTGGTGCTGCGCGTGCTACTTTCAGGAAATGTGGAAATTCCTTGGCATGAAAGCATTTATTTATTACTACTGTCAGTGGTTGAGCAATTTCATAGATTGTGGTTAATAGAGTACAGTCCGCCCCTGGAAGCTGAGTGGTTGCCGGCACGGTAGCTCAGCGTGTTCGGCCAGAGAGCCGATTGGCCTCTGTAATAAAAAACTGAGTGGAAGGATCAACCACCGAACTTGAGCAAGATGTCTTGCGACGTCCGCAACGACCAAACACAACGATCAATAACGAACAAAATGCAAAAGTAAATAAATAAAATATGGTAGAGCACTTGACAAAAAAAGGGGTGAGCGCGACGGAATGTTGAACCTAACGGCCCGGGTTCGACTCCCGGTTGGGTCGTAAATTTTCTCCGCTCAGGGACTGAGTGTTGTGTTTTCCTTATCATCATCCTTTCATCCCCATCCACACGCAAGTCGCCGAAGTGGCGTCAACTCGAAAGACTTGCACCAGGCGAACGGTCTAACCGACGGGAGGCCCTAGCCACACGGCATTTCCATTTCCAATAGAGTACAGGACATCCCACAAATATCAGGGCTTCCTGAGTATTTGTAGTGTTCTCCAGTTTTTTGTTGTGTCTTTTTGAATACGCGCTCTCTCATCTACGTCGCCATGCTGCGTTCCCAAATTTCGCAGCAACTGCATGGCCTGTTCCAAGGACAGAATTTTCACGTACTGCGATTTCCACTGTGTTTATAAAATGTTCATTAAATTCATATGGACTGCAAGAATTATAGCAAGAGGTGGGATTTTGCCTGTGTTTATTAACCACATCCCACGTTACTTTGTTGCAGCGATTGTGTGCTTCTTCAATAAATCTCGTATTGCTTTCCTTCTTTGCTTTCTCTACTCTTTTATGTATATCTTTATGGCCTTCAAATAACTGCAGTATAGTCTTTCCTTTATCCCAATACCTTTAGTGGCTTTGATTTTATGATTTAATAGTTGCACAATGCATCTTATTTCAGCTGAGCTAGGGATATATCACTTCCTTACTCTGACAGTTTTCTCCGTGTGTCTAGATTCGGATTTTGGATGTCTCTTGCTTTTCAGTGGAAAATTTCATGAAATTTGGATTTAAGCGTCTGGAACATGGAACTAAATATATCATTTGATGCCAATTCTTCAGGCATTTTATGCCAATCTGTAGAAGACACTGTAGTTTTGAAATCATGTAAACACTTTTTTTCTAATAATCCTACTTGTAAAGATATAACTTGAATAACAGCTGGGAATTTGTTGTGTACTTTCTGACAAGGGAACCTCCCCATCGCACCTCCCTCAGATTTAGTTATAAGTTGGCACAGTGGATTGGCCTTGAAAAACTGAACACAGGTCAATCGATAAAACAAGAAGAAGTTGTGTGGAACTATGAAAAAAATAAGCAAAATATACAAGCCTAGTAGTCCATGCGCAACATATGCAACATCAAGGCGTATCTGGGTTCAGGAGCGCCGTGGTCCTGTGGTTAGTGTGAGGAGCTGCGGACAGAGATGTCCTCGGTTCAAACCTTCTGTCGAGTGAAAAATATAGTTTCGTTATTTTCGCAAAGTTATGATCTGTCCGTCCGTTCATTGACGTCTCTGTTCACTGTAATAAGTTTAGTGTCTGTGTTTTGCAACCGCACCGCAAAACCGTGCGATTAGTTCCAATGGGAACCGGAAACGTTTGATCGCAAGGTCATACGTCAACCGATTCCTCCACAGGAAAACACGCCTGATATATTCTACACGACACTGGTGACGACATGTGTGTCACATGACAGGAATATGTTGTCGACTCATCTAACTTGCACACTTGGCGAATGGGTAAAAAGATTCTTCTACCTTACCCGACTTAGCTTTTCTTGTGGATGTGATAATCACTCCCAAAAAAGTGAAGAAGACATAAGAGTTTGTCACATAAACTGAGACAAATGAATGCAACAGTTTCACAGTCACACCGTTTTCCCTGCGCTCTGTCAAAACATATGTTTTTAACGTTTTCATACAACGTCCCCATACTACGGTGCAGTTACCTCGCATCGGACGGACGGACGGACAGATAATAATTGTCTGAAAATAAAAAATCAAGCTTTTCAGTCGACGGAAGACTTGAACCAAGAACCTCTGATTCCGTAGCTCCTCACGCTAACCACGGGACCACGGCGATCCTGCGCTCAAGGAATCCTTGTTGTTGCCTATGTTGCCCATCGACTACTCGGTTTGTATATTTTGCTTATTTTTTTCATAGTTCCACACAACTTCTTCCTGTTTTCTCGACTGATCTGTGTTCAGTTTTTCAAGGCCTAACCACTGTGCCAACTTATAACTAAATCTGAGGGGGGTGCGATGGGGAGGTTCCCTTGTAAGTTTGCCCATAGCTTTATGACTACCGCACTGTGATGTGCAAGCATAGGGTCAACCACATTTACTTCCTAATTCCAGTTATTCAGGTGTGTGACAGTTGTAGAGCGACAGACATCTCGTCTTGTTGGCAGATGACTTTGCCAAAAACAATCCGTAGCTGCTTACCAAGTTCATAAAAGCTCTCTTTTTGTCACGATATGGATTTTGAAGTCCCCGCATTAGGCAATTCTTGCTCGTAGGCGCACTAGATGACAATGGCAGCTTTCCAATTGGCTGATGAAGTTTTCAAAATGGCCGTTTGGGGAACGGTACACAGAAACAACAATTAAGTTAGCATATGACAGTCCCGAAACAACCTATTCTAGGTCCAAGTCCACATAGAAGTTATTTATGTCAATTTTATTGGCACTGAGCTTACTATTTGCATACACAGGCACACCACCATAAACAAAAGTTCCTCCGTATCATGCATTCACTGTTTCCAGATATTCAGTACATCTGTAGCATTCTGTTTGTGGTTGGTCCAGCCAGTGTTCACACGCACAAAATACATCGGGTCTCACTTCCTCAACACACACTGGTAATCTATCAAGTTTTGTTCTACGGCACTGCACATTTGCACTGACTGTGACCAAGCTTGCATTTTTTCTATTGGAATACTCTGGGATATTATCTCACTGGAACACTTGTCATCCTCCGCAATAAAAGGAATCTTATTACAATGTTCTTGGGCCAAACATCGTTGTCCACTACTTTATCTTTTAAGTCGAAATGAACGCCAGTTTTGAAGCTATTGCTTAATCACTTCGTTTACAGCTTTTCAAATGAAAAACTGTTGTGACTTGGGGAAGTGTTTTCTAAGAAAATAGTTGCAGCATCAGTTGTCGTACCACCTCTTAGTTCACCAAGGTGGAACAAGGGTCATTTTTCGCCACACAACATTCCATTTTCGTCGCCAGTACCTATTATGACTTCGCTCCAGGTTTTAGTTACTGGTATTTTCTAACGTTGCGTTGTATTCTTGAAAGTAGGCCGACACTGTTCACCAGCTTTTCCATTTTGCAGCACAGTCTTGTAATATAGTTTACTGCCTCGAATTTTCTCATGTTGAGAAATTAGAATGAGGAGCAATCCGTTTCACTTGATAAAATATTGTAATGAGTTAAAAATCGCATAAATTCGTCTTTATCTATGTTTGACAACCAGTTTCTATACATATGGTCTGCCGCCGTTAGCTGAGTGGTCAACGCGGTGGAATGCCACACCAAGGGGCCCTGGTTCGATTCCTGGCTGGGGCAGGAGATTTTCTTCGCTCAGGGACTGGGTGTTGTGTTGTCCTCTTCATTTCATCTCCGACGCGCAAGTCGCCCAATGTGGCGTCGAAAGCATTAAGCACTTGCCCTCGGCGGCTGAACTTCCCCGAATGGGGGACATCCGTCCCACAATGCCGTACGCTCATTTCCATTTCTACAGACATGACTGTCATCTTCTGGTCTGCACTATTTAAGCGACCTTGGACACTGAAAATTATTTACATGATTTTATATTCTTTTGCCACGTTGCAGTGGTTTCAGCCAGCTGTTTTTTTTTTCTTTTTTTGTTGTTGTTGTTTGCTACAGTCGAATTTCTTCTTCCTAAAATTTTGATCTTCATAGAATGCCAATATGATGTAGCTTGCTAACTGGTTCTGAGTACGCATTGCATTTAACAACAGTTTATTAATGTATAAAATGTATGTTCACATGATCATCTTCCGCAACACGGTATCTATTATTTTTGGTTTATCGATCTTAATGTACTTCACTTTATTAGAGAGTATTTTACACCAGGCGCATTTCGCTTTTATTTACGAAGCATCTTCCGTCGTCATTTTGGAAATATGTATGTGTGATATGTTCGTATATTTCCGTTTTTGTAGGTGAAAAACTGTGCTTTTGTATAAAGTGGGATTCAAAATGGTTCAAATGGGACTTCTGAGGTCATCAGTTCCCTAGAACTTAGAACTATTTAAACCTAACTAACCTAAAGACATCACACACATCCATGCCCGAGGCAGGATTCGAACCTGCGACCGCAGCGGTCGCGCGGTTCCAGACTGTAGCGCCTAGAACCGCTCATCCACCTCGGCCGGCTATAAAGTGGGGTGCAATTTACCTACGGTGCTTCTGTCTCTTATTCATACATTCTGCAAACGCAGCTTTCCCAGACTGAGTTTCCAAAATTCCCCCAAAGCAGACAAAAAAATTTCCCAAATGGTATAGTTTCGGTGCCTTTCCCAAGTATCTTAAACCAACCAACTCCTTTTAAATCGTTATTTGTTATCAGTGTTGGCAGTTTGATGAGATGGAATTATGTGTTCAGGGGCGTAAAATTATCGTATGTATAAAAAAATTCTAGTATATAAATTTTTAATTGTAAATAATAATAATAGCCTGACCAGGAAACATAAAAAAACCTTCTCTACGGAAGCCATATTTGCTTTCTTCACTATTCTGTTGATTTGCCATTAGTGCACCACTTAAATCTCACTTTGCAATTCGGCATGTCTATGCATCACGCTATTGTCGTCACACAAAATCCGTATCTGCGTTTCTTTATCTAACCGCCGATCTGGCATTACCTTAGATTTAAATACAACAAATCATATAAATACTGACGTGTTTCCGAGAGATCCTCAATATTTGAAACTGCATATATACATATGACATACGTTATCATGTAAAATTTGTCAAATACAAGCTTCAACTAAAACGACGAAATCCAGTGTGGCGTTTCTTCAGAACTCGATACACCCGTAGAAGTCGATAGAAATCCCACTCGGTCGAAACTGGGCATGTGCAAATCATAGTGACGTCACGCAGAGGTATCAATGCGGTGAGCTTAACGTCCCCCACGAAACGAAAGGTGGGTCGATCGATTTGACGAGATAATACCATCTACTGAATTTCTATAAAACTAATTATGTGTTGTTTGAACTAAAATATCAGAGATGACATTCATTAGTAGTACGGCTAGGCAGGTAAAATACTTTCCCCAATTTTCCCGGCATTGAAACTTCCTTCCTTAGGCGTCCGATTCCCCAAAAGTTCCCCCCAAAAAATATTTTTCCACAAAATTACGAAAAGCACCCCAATCCGAAGTCGCTGTGCAAACCATTGCTTTTTCGATCGTTGTTAGCGGAGGTTGAAGTCGAAAGAAACTTCCATACAAGAAATTTCTTTCGGCGTTACTCTCCGTTAAGAAGGAAGGAAAAATCAGTGGTTTGCACAACATGTAAACAACACAGCGCACATTTCGTATCTGAGAACGTGGGCCGATACGACCGAAGAAAACAAACAGATTTTAATTCCATCCACTATCGTCCAAAGTCGTACGGGCTCTGAAATCGGTTGTATTGTGACCGAGCATGTAGTTGTGTACTGATTTGAAAAGATCGGCCGACGTCGGTGGCGGAACCAACCGATGCCGGTGCCACTGTGGCCGCAGCTTGAGCCACGAAACGTACATAAAAAGAACCCCTTGATACTTATTGCAATCAGGCCGCCTTTGGCGGATGATCACCAGGTAATCACGGTGCCAGAGGACGCGCCGCCGCCTCTGTCTCTGTGCCATTCCAGCCATGCTGCTGCGAGCGGCCCACGTGCCACGCTTGTGGCTGCTCCACTGCGCTCGCCACACCAAAGGCAACCGCCAGACCGCGCCCCAGCGGACGCCAACCGCAATCCATGCAGGCCGCTGGCTGGTGGTGGTTCGTGGGACGGCGACAGATGGCAACACCAGTTTACTCCGTCCCGCAAATATTTGAAAACCGCTCTCGTGCGGTCGCTTTCGAATATCAAACGCCACTCGCAACGCCCTAACAACGTAGCGAACCAATTCATACACATTAAAATCGAAGTAGGGGTTTATTGGTTTTCAGAAACGGATTTTCCCTCCCTCCCTCCCTCCCTCTCTCTCTCTCTCTCTCTCTCTCTCTCTCTCCCCCTCTCCCTCTCTCTCTCTCTCAGGTTTTCGTGGCATAATTGATTAATGGTGTGCATTTGAGGTGTCGAGTCGAGTTGTTGATTTCTTTTCTTCCTGCATACTTCGACCGATCTAGTCCTCTCCCTCATGTAGGGCCAAATGAGTTACGCGTACTCGCCACCTGGACTAGGGGCAGTGTGGATAATAGAACATCTCGTAGCACCTGAAGAAGACGCACAGAAAATTACTGACAGCGACTCGGCTGAACACCGGAAAACACACCATCATATACAACGGTTCGCTCGACGAAAGATCCGTACCGAAAGACTGGAAAGTTGCACAGGTCACACCAATATTCAAGGAAGGTAGTGGGAGTAATCGACTAAATTACAAGGCCATACCATCAGCGTCGATATGCAGCAGGATTTTAGAACACATATTGTGTTCGAACATTATGAATTACCTCGAAGAAAACGGTCTATTGACACACAGTCAACATGGGTTTAGAAAACATCGTTCCTGTGATACAATACTATCTCTTTGTTCACATGAAGTGTTGAGTGCTATTGACAAGGGATTTCAAATCGATTCCGTATTTCTGGGTTTCCTGAAGGCTTTTGACACTGTACCACACAAGCGGCCCGTAGTGAAATTGCGTGCTTACGGAATATCGTCTCAGTTATGTGACTGGATTTGTGATTTCCTGTCAAAGAGGTCACAGTTCGTAGCAATTGACGGAAAGTCGTCGAGTAAAGCAGAAGTGATTTCTGGAGTTCTCCAACGTAGTGTTATAGGCCCTTTGCTGTTCCGTATCTATATTAACGATTTTGGGGACAATCTGAGCAGCCATCTTCGGTTGTTTGCAGCTGACGCTGTCGTTTACCGACGAATAAAGTCATCAGAAAACCAAAACAAACTGCAAAGCGATTTAGAAAAGATATCTGAATGGTGCAAAAAGTGGCAGTTGACCCTAAATAACGAAAAGTGTGAGGTCATCCACATGAGTGCTAAGAGGAATTCGTTAAACTTCGGTTACACGATAAATCTTTCTAATCTAAAAGCCGTAAATTCAAATAAATACCTAGGTATTACAATTACGAACAACTTACATTGAAAGGAACACATAGAAAATGTTATGGAGAAGGCTAACCAAAGACTGCGTTTTATTGGCAGGACACTTAGAAAATGTAACAGGTGTACTACGGAGACTGCCTACATTATGTTTGTCCGTCCTCTTTTAGAATACTGTTGCGCGGTGTGGGATCCTTACCAGATACGACTGACGGAGTACATCGAAAAATTTCAAAGAAAGGCAACACGTTTTCTATTATCGCGAAATATGGGAGAGAGTGTCACAGAAATGATACAGAATTTGGGCTGGACATCATTAAAAGAAAGGCGTTTTTCGTTGCGACGGAATCTTCTTACGAAGTTCCAATCACCAACTTTCTCCTCCGAACACGAAAATATTTTGTTGACACCGACCTACATAGGGAGGAACGATCACCAAGATGAAATAAGGGAAATCAGAGCTCTTAAGGAAAGCTAAGGGTGTTCATTCTTTCCGCGCGCTATACGAGATTGGAATAATAGAGAACTGTGAAGGTAGTTCGATGAACCCTCTGCCAGGCACTTAAATGTGATTTGCAGAGTATCCATGTAGAGGTAGATGTAGATGTATAGTCCACTACTGTCGCCCGTTGGAAGTCAGTAAAGGCTTTCCTTTAGCGCTCTCGGTGAATTCCATGATCTCAGCACTAAAATATGGAAAACTACTTGCCAGTCAGAGCTCAGAAGCAGTACTGAACTCTGGAAGAAAGCCACGCACACTACGAACTGGTGCAGGGACAGGGAACTTCGTAGGAAATATTCTTTGGCCTTGCCCAGAATACGTCGCAGGTAGCGGCTGACAGGCCGGTGTATCCTACTTCTGGAAGACCCTGTCCACTACCTACAGTGTCCTGGGCTCCGTACAAATGTCAGCACATTCCCTCTCCGTACAAGTGTTACTCCGAGCAAGTGTCACAAATTCTATTCACTTACCCCAGTGTCAAGATCAACCAACAAAACCTTATAAAACAAAACATCGGAACGAAAATTCAAGCCGGCGTAGGTTCTTGGCTGATAGTGTCAACGAGAAGGGAGTACGTGGAGAGAGTCCTCGCAGCAGACTCCATCTAGCTGTGTATACGGGGAACAGTCACACCAACACCAAAGCGGCTGATTGTATTGGCTGCAAATTTAAGACACTTGCTAAGTGCAGCATTATAAGCTCTGTCCAGCCATACAGATTCACTTTTTCTGTGGCTTCTAAAAATCGTGTGAAACGAATTCTTGATTGGTCCTACGACCAATTTCCTTCCCCCTTCTAGCTAGTTCTCCATCTCTAATGATCTCGACATTGACGGGTCGTCCAACTTGGTTGTAGAGTTTGGGTGTCCAACTTCATGAAAAATATATATTTTGTCTTAGGTAAACTAGCTACAGCAGTTCTGTCATTATCATTAGGTTTTCAACTTTGAAAGCACGGATAATAACGAATAAATAGCGCGAGTGACAAATATCTTGTTTTACGTTTCATCTAAGCATCGCATTACCGTCATGCCCTCGTAAATTACAATTAATTTATGAATTTTACAGTCACAATAAATGCTCGTGTTACAGTATCATGGTGCAACATGAATTAGGTCCTGTAACAGTTGTAACAGTGCAGCAGCAGAAGCAGCAGTAGTTTCCTTCATCCGTGTAACACTTTCACGAGGATATTGTGGAATTACAACTTAAGAACAACAAAAACAGAATAATTCATACATATACGCATTTACATACCAGGTCTAGTTTGACAAGGATTAGATAGTCGGGTGTAGCCTTACACTAGGAACCATCGCGGCATTTACCTGAAGTAATTTAGTGAAACCAAGGAAAACTTAAAGCAGGCTGTCTCGATAAAGATTGATGCCTCCACCTTCCCGATGGCAAGGCCACTCTGTTGAAAGCAGTCTTACAGCATTCGTTTCACCTCTGGTGTACAACACATTTAATTATGCTCAATCTTTGTTCACTCCCAGTCACTGCACAAACTACATATATTATTTCCTAACGTAACACTACACATACTCTGTGTTGACGTCAGGACTTTGGGGATGCCTAATTAATTCATGTCAGAGAACAGGGCTAATTAGCATACTTTAAGATTAGATAACCCAATGTCCCGTTGCAAACCCACCAAAAGATATATTATTATTTTTTTGTTTCTTTTGAGAGCAAACAATAAAGATTTGGTGGTAACACAGACAGTCCTTGTTTTGCATTCATCTTAGACTGCTGGGTTAGAAATATATGCCAGGCTAGGGCAACTGCAGTTGTTTTTGATTAAGCCTATTAGAAGAATTACAGTGCTCCTAATTTTACTGGAAAAAATATATATGTTTCATCCTCAGTAGTCAGTCGTTTTCTTTACAAAATGGATTAGCATGCAATATACTTAAAATAATTTTGTCTAGTATGCAGTTTTTAAATCGTGCGCTGAGGTAATATCTTACTTCCTTGTATTAGCGTTTTTGTGTTCAGCTGTTTAGTTACCATCGCCGGAGCAATGGGACATTTCTATTGCAGTCAGATGCTTAACTAGGACCACAATTACTGATTGTACGCAAGTAACATAACTTTCCTTGGAGATTTTTGTTTAGGCCCTAAATGGGGTAGTTCACTCGAGCCACGTTATTAGAACAAACTTACAATATTGATGACTTTAGTACTCGCGCTTGGAGATTGTCAAATAAATTATCAGTAAAATCCTCCTTCTTTTCAGAAAGGCTGCTGCCACATAGTATACTTGAAGGTAAAGAAAGAGAAAGAAAACACACTGAAATACTTGCGTGTTTTCAGAATTAAAATCCCACTGAAGATGGCAAAATACTGTTCAAGCTGGTCTCAGACAAAATAGTGTTATACACAAACGCAGCCGATCAAAATCCACATGGTTTTTTGCAGACTCTGAACATTCTACAGAGGAGAAAAAAATGTTCAGCGAGTGATAAACTGTAAATGTCTCTTCCTGTCTTGCACAAGTGCGGAACTTCAAGGGAGCTCTCTGGAAGAAACCCAATGTTTTGAGTCACGGCCATTACAGTGACGTGCAACTCATCATAGAACATTATCTTATTTCTTGAATCATGGCCAGGTTTCGACTCGTTGTGGTCGTTTCGGGTCATATCTTCCTCGAGCGACTCATTCTGCTTACAATTTCGCGATACGGCTTATCATTAACACTTCGGTCATTACTGTGACTGACCGTGCGTGGTTTAGCTGTGTGCCACTAACGTTTCCTGCTGACTGACAAAAGCATGCAAAGTTCAGATGGTCTCCTTCACGCTACAGTTCCACTCATTATCTGTTATACGTTTCTTTGCGTGTCCTATAATCGCGAGGTCTTTCACGTTCTCTCCACAGTTGCATTAGTGTCTATGGTATAAATTAAAATCTTTGCGGATAGCATTAGTTTCGGGACCTTTGCCTTTCGCGGGCAAGTGCTCTACCGGTAGAGCACTTTCCCGCGAAAGGCAAAGGCCCCGATTTCGAGTCTCGGTCCGGCACACAGTTTTAATCTGCCAGGAAGTTTCATATCAGCGCACACTCCGCTGTAGAGTGAAAATTTCATTCTAGCATTAGTTTCAGTTTCTGTTTTTTACAGGTGATGTGGTTGTCTATGTTGTGCTACAATCCGTTCCGTCTTATCACTGTCCTCAAAAACTGACCTGTATCCATGGTTCCCGAGTCTTCCGTGTCAACTTTTTCTCGTATTCCTCTTGCTATCACATACTACTTCCCATGTACAGCTGCACTACAATTGGTTCAAATGACACTGAGCACTATGAGACTTAACATCTGAGGTCATCAGCCCCCTAGACTTAGAACTACTTAAACCTAACTAACCTAAGGACATCACACACATCCATGCCCGAGGCAGGATTCGAACCTGCGGTAGCAGCAGCAGCGAGGTTCCGGACTGAAGCGCCTAGAACCGCTCGGTCACAGCGGCCGGCTAGCTGCACTACATTTACAAGCAATTTTAGAATACGTGGAGAGAAGTGATGTCATGAATCATGAGCAGAACGGTAAAATTCCTAAAATTGACGGAAAGTACACATAAATTGAGGGAAAATACGCCAAAATGCGGAAAACTGAGGAAGAATGAGGGAGTGCTTGGTGCAGGAAAAGTCTTGCGCATGGGAACGAGTGCGTGCCAGCAAGAGGAATACGGAAAAAAGTTGACACGGAAGCACCAGGAACCGGGGAAACAGTCATTTCTCTTGGGCAGCGATAAGAGGGCTGGAATAGATTATTTAAAGTGGATGACCACCAGACGTAGAGTTAAATTTATATATGTCGGATCACAAGCCAGGTGTGAGTCTAAAGTTATCGGCAACCACCTTATAGATTTTTGTAAAGTGTCCTTAACTAAAGAGCACTGTATTACGAACGAGGGGTCCTCAATATGCAAATACAGAACGGACCGCATGTTTGACCCTGTGAAAGACTGTTTACGTGTTTTAAGCTGTAACAAACAGTATTTACAATGTGCTTCTCTGAACTCTCTGCCAATCACAACCACGCGGTGTCAGGTAGCAAATACCTTACAGAACAGTTGGTGCGTGGTTCTGAACAACATTCTGCGGTATGTGTATTGAGGTAATAGGGATATATACAATTGACTGCTGTCTTTGTCGCTTTCGTGGAGAAGAAAAACATCTGCTTCTAAATTGATTGTTCAAATAGCTCTGAGCACTATGGGACTTAACATCTGAAGTCATCAGTCCCCTAGAACTTAGAACTACTTAAACCTAACTAACCTAAGGAGGCAGGATTCAAACCTGCGACCATAGCGGTCGCGCGGTTCTGGACTGAAGCGCCTAGAACCGCTCGACCACCGCGGGCGGCTTCTAAATTGACATCTCCGTTGAATTATGATAGAAAGTAGTTGGAGTAATCGGTTGAGGAGGGTTGTAACGAGGTATGATTTAATAGTAGACTGATGATGCATTCAAGAAAGAGGGAGATGTTGCGGCAGATCGTTTATCACATATTTTACTATTTTTTTCCGTCGTTCTGCGTTCGACACGTACACAACTGCGTGTTCTGTGTGTGACTTAGAGCGCTATGTACCAGCGTCTCACTGCCTCACTCTCAAATGTCACCAGATTGGCGGTAATATTTAATTGTGATCACACTGATAAATATGTGGCTGGTTTCCCAGGATGACTCTGCCCGGCATGTGGGTGCGTTGTGGAGGTAGCTGGTAGCTGGAATGAACGGACATTTCTGGCTTAAGGCACAAGCCACGTTTGAGCCTCCTGAAGCAGTTAGGCAGGGCATGGGGATGCAGTTGACTTCGCCCTGTCCCACTCTGGGCAGGTGAATAACGAACTAATACTCAGTATGTGTTGGGTGCCCTCATGATCACGTGTGTTGTGAGTATTCTTCGATTTTTATGTGGATATTTGAGAATATTCAATGGACAATAAGTGTTGGTGCTGGATATATTGATAACATCCGAATTGCTACCTTTTCAGTCACCCTGGACACCGTCCATGGCCGGGCGCTCCTCCTGGCAGATTGGTTCCAGCTGCAGACCTGGCGTGATCACTTAGGTACCTGTCTATGGCCGCAACTGGTGCTGCATGATCTCTGATCTGGGGCGCTCTGTGTGGACATCGGGACATGAGCGCATGGCATTTATCAGTGTTTCAGTGATCTCTGACATCTGACTGTGACAATTACTACTACAGAATGGAATGTAGTTTGAACGGTCAGTGATTAATGCTTCTTAATACAGTCCAGTGGACTCTGTCTTGCAGCAGAAAGGTGGGAGTGGTTTGTTGTTGTTACTATTCCACCATGTGGTAGACTCTTCCTCCTGCCACTCCTCTCCTCATCATTCTTCATCCTGTTGCAGCTTCCTGGTGCAGCTGAGAGAACCAGCTTAGGGATTATATAGTGCTTTATAAACCCAATCACGACATCAAATCCCTGATTGATCAATTTATTGCCTCGAAATTTGGTAGAAAATCCGAAGAAATTCTGCTCGTATGTAAAGTACACAAGCGGCAAGACGCAGTCAATACCTTCGCTGCGCAGTGCCGATGGTACTGTTACCGACGACTGTGCCACTAAAGCGGAATTATTGAACGCAGTTTTCCGAAATTCCTTCACCAGGGAAGACGAATGGAATATTCCAGAATTTGAAAGACGAACAGCTGCTAGCATGAGTTTCTTAGAAGTAGATACCTTAGAGGTTGCGAAGCAACTCAAATCGCTTGATACGGGCAAGTCTTCAGGCCCAGATTGTATACCGATTAGGTTCCTTTCAGATTACGCTGATACAATAGATCCCTATTTAGCAATCATATACAACTGCTCGCTCACCGATAGATCTGTACCTACAGATTGGAAAATTGCGCAGGTCGCACCAGTGTTTAAGGAGAGTAGTAGGAGTAATCCATCGAACTACAGACCTCTATCATTGACGGTTTGCAGTAGGTTTTGGAGCATATACTGTATTCAAGCATTGTGAATCACCTCGAAGGGAACCATCTATTGATACGCAATCACCATAGTTTCAGAAAACATCGTTCTTGTGCAACGCAGCTAGCTCTTTATTCGCACGAAGTAATGGCCGCTATCGACAGGGGGTCTCAAGTTCATTCCGTATTTCTAGATTTCTGGAAAGCTTTTGACACCGTTCCTCACAAGCGACTTCTAATCAAGCTGCGGGCCTATGGGGTATCGTCTCAGTTGTGCGACTGGATTCGGGATTTCCTGTCAGGAAGGTCGCAGTTCGTAGTAATTGAGGGCACATCATTGAGTAAAACTGAAGAGATATCAGGTGTTCCCCAGCGAAGCGTCCTGGGACCTCTACTGTTCCTTATCTATATAAATGACCTGGGTGACAATCTGAGCAGTTCCCTTAGGTTGTTCGCAGATGATGCTGTAATTTACCGTCTAGTAAGGTCATCCGAAGACCAGTATCAGTTGCAAAGCGATTTAGAAAAGATTGCTGTATGGTGTGGCAGGTGGCAGTTGACGCTAAATAACGAAAAGTGTGAGATCATCCTCATGAGTTCCAAAAGAAATCCGTTGGAATTCGATTACTCGATAAATAGTACAATTCTCAAGGCTGTCAATTCAACTAAGTACCTGGGTGTTAAAATTACGAACAACTTCTGTTGGAAAGACCACATAGATAATATTGTGAGGAAGGCGAGCCAAAGGTTGCGTTTCATTGGCAGGACACTTAGAAGTTGCAACAAGTCCACTAAAGAGACAACTTACACTACACTCGTTCGTCCTCTGTTAGAATATTGCTGCGCGGAGTGCAATCCTTACCAGGTGGGATTGACGGAGGACATCGAAAGGGTGCAAAAAAGGGCAGCTCGTTTTGTATTATCACGTTATAAGGGAGAGAGTGTGGCAGATATGATACACGAGTTGGGATGGAAGTCATTAAAGCAAAGACGTTTTTCGTCACGGCGAGATCTATTTACGAAATTTCAGTCACCAACTTTCTCTTCCAAATGTGAAAATATTTTGTTGAACCCAACCTACATAGGTAGGAATGATCAGAGAAATCAGATCTCGAACAGAAAGGTTTAGGTTTTCGTTTTCCCCGCGCGCCATTCGGGAGTGGAATGGTAGAGATATAGTACGATTGTGGTTCGATTAACCCTCTGCCAAGCACTTAAATGTGAATTGCAGACTAATCATGTAGATGTAGATGTAGATGTAGATAGTGGTATTATGAGCAGTCCAATCCCATGCCCAGTCTCCCGCAAATTGTTTAAGGAGATTGCTTCCAATTGAGTTGAATTTGAAATTTTTAGCTATCTCCAGCGTAATGGATTCCCTGTCAAACGACCTACCTGTGTCAGTATCCACCAACAGAGTTTGGAAACTCGATGGTTGCAGGCTGAAATCCCAGAATTTCCCACCACATATACCAGTTCTAGGAACCATCATTGGGAAGCAAGGAAAAACTATCCCACCCAGAAGGTATCGATTTAATTAATTAGCAGATCAGTTTCGTAAAGTGGGGGAAGTGCAAATGGACTATTTACAAGACATCCACAACTGGGGATTTACCAGATATCGTTTCCATTTTTCAAGGCAAAAGAGGATTTAGTGCGGTTGATGACAGATGCTCACTGGGCAGGAAGTAGCCACTGAAGGGAGAGTGAGAGGGAGAGAAAGAGAGAATGTGTTTCGACAGGAATTTTCCAGGTATCAATACGAAAGTTATAAGCGAAGATCGCGTTTACACCTTTGATAGTGGAATACCTGTACAGGTACTGTTGTTGCTAAGATTGTAGGGTAGGCAACCTTCAGAGGTGGTATTATGGAACAAAACAAGAAAGTAGTGTCTAGTAAATATGGGCACTAACATACATGTCTTAAGAGGTATGAGCACCTGCTCATCTTCTTTACTGTGAAACGCGGTTCCTCTGCTAAACACGTGCCCGTAGCTCTCAAGTTATGCATTTTAGAGCCCTATATTTACCTGACATCTGCCTCTTGTTTTGATCGATACTACCGTCTCCAAAAATATGATTTGTTTCGCAGTATCGAAGATCAGGAAGTGTTCATACCTTTCAAGGTTTTTATCAGAGAATTTTTTTTATGTTCCATACTGTACTTGTTAGGGTCCTCAGCCTGAAGACTGGTTTGATGCAGCTCTAGATGTTGCTCTAGCCTGTGCAAGCCTCTTCATCTCCAAATAACTACTGCAACCTACATCCCTCTGAATCTGCTTAGTATATTCATCTCTTGGTCTCTTTCTATGATTTTTACCCTCACACATTCCTCCAATACTAAATTCATGATCCCCTGATGTCTCAGAATGTGTCCTACCAACTGATCCCTTCTTCTAGTCAGGTTCTATTTCTTTTCTCATCAGTTCTATTCAGTACCTCCTCATCAGTTACGTGATCTACTCACTTAATTTCCACCATTATTCTATAGCACCACATTTCTAAAGCTTCTGTTCTCTTCTTCTCTGGCCAGCTGCTGTGGCCGAGCGGTTCTAAGTGCTTTAGTCTGGAACCATGTCGCTCTACGGTAGCAGGTTCGAATCCTGCCTTGGGCATGGATGTGTGTGATGTTAGGTTTAAGTAGTTCTAAGTGTAGGGGACTGATGACCTCAGATGTTAAGTCCCATAGTGCTTGGAGCCATTTTTTCTTCTACTCTAAACTGTTTCTCGTCCATTTTTCGGTTCCATACAAGGCAACATTCTAGGCAAATACCTTCAGAAAAGACTTCTTAACACTTAAATCTAGATTCGATGTTAACAAATTTCTTTTTTTCAGAAACGTTTTTCTTGCCGTTTCCAGTCTACATTTTATATCCTCTCTACTTCGACCATCATCATTTAATTTGCTACCCAATTAGCAAAACTCATCCACCACATTAAGTGTCTCATTTCCTAATCTGTTTCTCACAGTGTCAACTCTTTTAACTTGACTGCATACGGTTATCCTTGTCTTGCTTTGTTGATATTCATCTTATTGCCTCTTTTCAAGACACTGTCCATTCCGTTTAACTGCTCTTCGAAGTCCTTCTCTGTCTCTGACAGAATTACAGTGTCATCGTCAAACTACAAAATGTTTATTTCCTCTCCCTTAAGTTTAATTCCCACTCCAAATTTTCCTTTGGTTTCCTGTACTGTTTGCTCAACGTACAGACTGAGTAACATCGGTGATATGTTGCAACCTTGTCTCATTTCCTTCTCAACCACTGCTTCCCTTCATGCCCCTCGACTCTTATAACTGTATAAGCTTTAAATAGCTTTTTGCTCCCTACATTTTATCTTCAGAATTTCAAAGAGAGTCAACGTTTTCAAAAGCTTTCTCTAAGTCTACAAATGCTATAAACGTGGGTTTGGTTTATCTTAACCTACCCTCTAAAGTAAGGCGTAGGGCCAATATCGCTTTGCTGTCTCTGCATTTATCTATATTATCACCGCTGAAAGTTGCCTACCTACAATCTTAGCTACAACATTACGAGTACATGCAGGGTGATTCAAGAAGATATGCAAATATTTTAATATGTTATTCTAAAAGTCACTGAAGAAAAAAGTTCATATAAACATACATACGCAAGTGTATAGTTACGGAGTTGCGACTAATAAAAGATTTTGCCTGAAATTTAGCAAATTCGCTAATATGAAGCCATCGTAAAACTGTGCGAGGTTAAAGTAAAGCACGATTTCCACTTGTTTTGATGTTATTGACCAGGCGAATCTAATAAAACATGTCCCAGACGTGTATCTGCAGTAGTTTTCCAGAACATCCAGACAGACAAAGAACTCATTCCGTAAAACTTTTTAATTTATTAACTACTTAGCCCAATTTGTTTCTTAAATTCCAGACAATTGCCGAAGTTTTCAACAGAAGTTGCAGGCAATTTAATTATGAAAAAGTGATAGTAATAACGTTAACTGAATCTGTATGAATGTGCCAGATAATCTGCTTTTATTAATACCATAGCACACGTGAATTCGTGTTAGACCGGAAAAAACAAAGCTCAGTGTTGAGGAAGTTATACAGTGTACATACAATTTTACAATACATTCACAATAAATGTCCAAAAATGTCTCCACCGACTTCAATGCATGTAGTTGCACGTGTATGAACAGATTTTGTTCCCCCTTTCAGTTTCACAGGGTTATTCTTAATTTCGTCTATTGCATTCATAATGCGGGCAAGTAATGCCTCACGTGTATTGACTTTGTCCTCATAAAATACGTCTTTCATCCATCCCCATACACAAAAATCCATTGGTGTTAAAGCAGTCGATATGGGTGGCCACAGACGTGTAGCACCTCGACCAATCCATTTCTGAGGAAAATGCTCATTTAAATGTGTAGTAACGGCGTTGATGAAATGTGGAGGCGCGCCGTCATTTTGAAAATACATTTGCAATCGCATTGCAAGTGGAGCATCTTCGAGCAAGCGGGGCATTTCTTCTTGAAGGAATTGTAAGTACGTCTCGCGAGTTAGACGTCCTGGGAAATGAATGGTCCAATGAAGTGTGATTTGATTATGTAGCACCACACATTTGTGTTAAATCGATGCTCGAAATTGCGTTGTACTGTTGCATGTGGGTTTGCTTCAGACCATACGTGGTCGTTATGTAAATTGTTTATACCATTTCGAGTAAATTGTGGCTCATCAGTTAATATAACGTATTCGTGTAACTGCCGATTAGTATTTAATCAATTGCACAACTCCAAGCGAAGGGCAGGATCTCTCGAATGTAAATGATGCACTTTTTGTTTATGGTAAGGATACACGTTATTGTACTTCAGTGTACGCCATGCCTTAGACTGTGAAATGAGTAATTGTTGAGAGATACGTCATGTACTGGTATACAGACTACGTTGAACAGCATCCATAATATCCTCATCATCGTCTTTATGTATCGATATCTAGTACTGATTATGGTCGCTAGATAAAGAACTCGTCTCCCGTAATATTCGAAATACTCCGCTAACGGTTCGTGCATTCGAAATCATCCAAGTTGGAACTGCAACTGTAACATTACCATCACATTTGCCACAAATAAACACCATATCGGCGTATTCCTCTATCGTAAATTTGAAAGGCATCCGTGTTTCATAAATAATCTACAAACTACAACAGATACTATGTGGTTTCACTTAAATACACTGTTGTTATTATGTTCTTTGAGTGAACAATAGAGAAAACTAGCTCGTTTCAAGGTTAGGAAACGGCTGAAACAACTCACCAACGGTTGCCAACAATGACATAAACGTTTCTACATTCCTAATGAAAAGCAAACAAATTTACTTGTATAATTAATTATCTTTGCTCCTCTGGAAAGCTACTGCTGATACACGTCTGGGACATGTTTTATTATATTTACCAGACCAAGAACAACCAAATAAATAATAACTTCGTACAGTTTTGCGATGGCTTTATGTTAGAGAAGTTGCTAAATTTCAGGCAAAGTTTTTTTATTACCCATAACTCCGTAAATAAACATTTTCTGACCTATGTTTATATGAACTTATTTCTTTAGTTTTACTTGGAGGATAAGATATTAAAATGTTTGCATGCCTTCGTAAATCACCCTGTACATTCCACTGTCAGAGGTATCTGAACGATTTTCGCTTCTAACTTTTGACTCTGTCGTTTCTGCACCAGGGTGTCTTACCTAAAATTGATACTGTTACCTTCCTCCATCATCCGTGAAAGGTTGTAAGATCTTCACGGAATCAGCCTACAAAAAGGGTTCTAATTTTTATTTTTATTTTTCTCTTAATGGTACTGTACATTCTTTTGCGGTCACTCTGTTTAAGATACACCATGTGATCAAAAGTATCCGGACACCCCCCAAAAAATACTTTTTTTATATTAGGTGAGCTGTGCTGAAACCTACTGCCAGGTAATCCATATCAGCGACCTCAGTAGTCATTAGACATCGCGAGAGAGCAGAATGGGGCGCTCTGCGGCACTCACGGACTTCGAACGTGGTCAGGTGAGTGGGTGTCACTTGTGTCATACGCCTGTGCGCGAGATTACCGCACTCCCAAACATCCCTAGGTCCACTGTTGCCGATGTGATAGTGAAGTGGAAACGTGAAGGGACAAGTACAGCACAAAAGCGAACACACCAACCTCGTCTGTTGACTGGCAGACTCCGCCGACAGTTGAAGAGGGTCGTAATGTGTAATAGCCAGACATCTGTCCAAACCATCACACAGAAATTCCAAACTGCATCAGGATCCACTACAAGTACAATGAACAGGTATGCGGGAGGTGAGAAAACTTGGATTTCATGGTCGAGCGGCTGCTCGTAAGCCACATATCACGCCGGAAAATGCCGAACGATGTCTCGCATGGTGTAAGGAGCGTAAACATTGGACGACTGAACAGTGGAAAAACGTTGTGTGGAGTGACGAATCACGGTACACAATGTGGCGATCCGATGGCAGGGTGTGGGTATGGCGAATGTCCGGTGCACGCCATATACCAGCGTGTGTAGGGCCAACGGTAAAATTCGGAGGCAGTAGTGTTATGATGTGGTCGTGTTTTTCATGGAGAGGACTTGCACCCCTTGTTGTTTTGCGTGGCACTATCACGGCACAGGCCTACATCGGGGTTTGAGCACCTTCTTGCTTCCCACTGTTGAAGAGCAATTCGGGGATGGCGATTGCATCTTCCAACGCGATCGAGCACCTGTTCATAATGCACGGGTTGTGGCAGAGTCGTTACAAGACAATGACATCCCTGTAATGGACTGGCCAGGACAGTCATGACCTGAATCCTATAGAACACCTTTGGGATGTTTTAGAACGCCTACTTCTTTCAAAAATGGTTCAAATGGCTCTGAGCACTAACATCTGAGGTCATCAGTCCCCTAGAACTTAGAAATACTTAAACCTAACTAGCCTACGGACATCACACACATGCATGCCCGAGGCAGTATTCGAAGCTGCGACCGTAGCGGTCGCGCCGTTCCATACCGAAGCGCCTAGTGCCGATCGGCCACAGCGGCCGGCTGTCTACCTCGTGCAAGGCCTCACCGAACGACATCGATACCTCTCCTCAGAGCAGCACTCCGTGAAGAATGGGGTGCCATTCCCCTAGAAACCTACCAGCACCTGACTGAACGTATGCCTGCGCGAGTGGAAGCTGTCATCAAGGCTAACGGTGGGCCAACACCATACTGAATTCCAGGATTACCGATGGAGGGCGCCACGAACTTTTAAGTCGCTTTCTGCCAGGTGTTTGGATACTTTTGGTCACACATTGTATAACCAATGTCTCATCTGACAAAGCCAGAAACCACCCAGCGGTGAGGTGTTTCAAGGAATAACAGTAGCACACAGTACGACTGGAGTACATGCAACGATTACATATGCATCGACATGTGAAATGTGTATGAGGCTAGAGCCTCCCTCGGGTAGACCGGTCGCTCGGTGCAAATCTTTTTGGTTGACCCCACTTCGGAAAACTGCGTGTCGATGAGGATAATGTGATGACGGAGAAAACACAGTCCTCGAGCTGATAAATTCTCCGGCCCGGCCGGAAAGGCCAAGCACTTCTAGGCGCTTCAGTGTGGAACCGCGCGACCGCTACGGTCTCTGGTTCGAATGCTGCCTCGGGCATGGATGTGTTTGATGTCCTTAGGTTAGTTACGTTTAAGTAGTTCTACGTTCTAGGGGACTGATGACCTCGGGTGTTTATATTTAAGTCCCACAGTGCTCTGAGCCATTTGTACCGGTCGGAAATCGAACTCGAGTCCTCCCGCGTGGCATTCTTCCGCGCTGACCACTTACCGGTGGAGGCGGAGTCGTCGAAATATTGGGCTCAAGAATAGAGTGGCTGCCGCGGCTGTAGGCACGAAAACATTCCTGCAGTGTTCCCAGGATATTGGGCAGGCAGCCTAAGGAGATGCAGCGTGCAATCTGACCGGCCGGCCGAGACGGCGGGTAATTGGAACCCAGCGCTGTGGCTGATGAGTCACGACCCCCTGGTCGCGTGTCGGGGCAGCGGGTCACGCCCCGTCAGTTGACCGCTGCGGCCGCGTCCATTCCACCTCCGCCTCCGCCCCCACCGCCGCCCCCGCCAGCAGCCACCGGACACCGCAGCGAGGCGGCCAGCCTTTGTTCTCGGCGGATGGCCTTCCGCTGCTGCAACCAGCTACCAGACACCACCTGTTATAGTGGCTGCCTCTCAGAACTCACATAACAATGTTACCCATATGCCTTCTTCGTCATATCAAACAACAGACCCACCAGGAAGTGTGATACTTTATTATTCTTAATTCTACATTTAAAACTGACAAAAATACATTATTTTTATAATTGTATACAGGTTGTATCGTAATTAATTGCGGAAAATGAGGTTTTCACTACTTCTGAATATAACCTCCACTGATAATAATACACTTGTCCCAATGATAAACTAGGTTTTTTATACCTGAACCAAAGAATTCATTGCCTTGTTGTTTAAGCCACTTCCCATAGATCATTTCACCTCTTCGTTGTTGCTGAACATTTATCCACGTTTCCATATTTTACGGACTACATCTACATCTACATCTACATGGATACTCTGCAAATTACATTTAAGTGCCTGGCAGAGGGTTCATCGAACCACCTTCGCAATTCTCTATTAATCCAATCTCGCATAGCGCGCGGAAAGAACGAGATCTGATTTCCCTTATTTTATCTTGGTGATCATTCCTCCCTATATAGGTCGGTGTCAACAAAATATTTTCGTGTTCGGAGGAGAAAGTTGGTGATTGAAATTTCGTGAGAGGATTCCGTCGCAACGAAAAAACACCTTTCCTTTAATGATGTCCAGCCGAAATCCTGTATCATTTCTGTAACATTCTCTCCCATATTTCGCGATAATAGAAAACGTGCTGCCTTTCTTTGCACTTTTTCGATGTTCTCTGTCAGTCCCATCTGGTAAGGATCCCACATCGCGCAACAGTATTCTAATAGTGAACGGACAAGCGTAGTGTAGTCAGCCTGATTAGTAGATCTGTCACTTTTTCTGAGTGTCCTGCCAATAAAACGCAGTCTTCGGTTAGCCTTCCCCACAACATTTTCTGTGTGTTCCTTCCTGTTTAAGTTGTTTGTAATTGTAATGCCTAGGTATTTAGTTGAATTTGCGGCATTTAGATTAGACTACAAGATCAATTTAAAAAAAAAATGCCTCTAAAATTCAGGCGTGCCTTACAATCGAAATTAATATAACAATGTCGAGTGTCTGATTTAAAATTCCCGCCAGTCTTAAAAATGACCATGAATTCAGGTGTTACGGGCAACCTATCTCTATTTGGCAACAGTGGATAAAACTGTAAGCAGTTGTGCACCTATGCGACGAACATGAGTTGCGGGGATTCATACGCTTGCTAAAAGAGTCTTCCCCCCGCACCGCCGTCACAAACCCATAACAACGTCTAGAATATGACGAGTCATTGCAGTCTATGTTGCCAATGAACTTGAATTGAAAGCGATTATCGGTAACAGTACAATATTTTTGTTAGTTGCTAGTCTCGAAATGTATAAATATAAAAGGTATCCATATGCTGACGACAATAAATTGAAAGTAACAGCATATGCAGAAGAACATCGAAACAGAGCAGCTGAGCGGTATTTCGGCCTTCCACCGACAGAGAATACCATCATGCGATTGGCAGATTAGTAAACAAGATCTGAAAAAAATGAGGAAGGCTAAACGTGCAAATAGAGAAATGAATGCAAAATGGCCAAAACTAGAAGGTGACGTATGGAAATGGGTTCAAGGACACCGCCCAAATGGCACTGGAATTAATAGAAAAATGATTCAAATATACGCCCGTCACCTAGCGCTATAGTAGAACTTAACAGACTTCAAGGGTTTAGGGTAGGTGCCACAGGGACTTAGCATGCGAGCCAAAATCAAAATATCTCAGAAAATGGAGCAAGAGCATAAGGAGAATAAATTAGCTTTCCTTCGCTTTATTATTCAACATCGAAAGAAAACCTGTGCAACTAAACAAAATAGCGAATATGGACGAAACTCCTCTGACATTTGGTGTGCTGAGTAACAAATCTGTCGCCATGAAAGGTGCTAAAACTGCAACTATGGGAACAAGTGCACATGAAAAAATGCACTACACTGTTGTCCTTCCTTGCTGTGCTAACAGTCCTAAATTCCATCCAGTGGTCATTTTCAAGCACAAAACAATGCCAAAACCTAGTTAAATGCCGCCAGGTGGTGTTGTTCACGTACATGACAAGGGTTGGATGGGCGAGGCTGGTATGAAATTATGGATTAACAGAGTGTGGGGGAGAAGGAAAAGTACTTTATTGAAGAAGAGTTCTCTTTATTGAAGGAGATTTCTCTTCTGCTGCTAGGTCAGTTTAGTAGTCATTTGAAAAATACTGTGAATTAGAATTTGAGACGGAAATACAGAACTCGCTGTTCTTCCGGGGTGACTCAATTGCTAAATGCAAGGTCTTGATGTCCAACCGCGTGGTCTAGGGCTACTTGTCACGGTGCGTGCGGCTCACCCCCCCCCCCCCCCCCCCCCTCCCGCCGACGGTTCGAGTCCTCCCTCGGGCATTGGTGTGTGTGTTGTCCTTAGCGTAACTTAGTTTAAGGTTTAAGTTAGCTTAAGTAGTGTGTAAGGTTAGGGACCGATGACCTCAGTAGTTTGGTCCCATAAGATCTTACAACAAACTTCCAAATTTCTTGATGTCTCGATAAATGAACAATTTAAAGCGTATATGAGAGAGGAATTGAACAAAAGGCTGATCGATGAAACCCAACATGAATTCACGCCTAAGGGAGCTTTAAAAAGACTTACAATCAAACAGGTGTGTCAATGGATAAAACAGTCGTGGTCTAGAGTGAGAGAAGATATTATTCGTAAATCTTTGAAGGAGCAAAGTAACGCTCTCGATGGCAGTGAAGATCATCTTATATATGAAGGGGACAACGATGAAGACGAAAAGAAATAAGAAGTAGAAAAAGAAGAAGAAAGTTCAGACGAGGATTTTCAGGGATTTTTAGTCTGGTTTTGCAATCGAATAATAAAAATTTAATTTTTTAAAAGAATTGCTTAAGAATTAAGGTGCGACTTATAGTCCGTAGCGTCTTATAATCCATAAAATGCGGTATGCCTTCTTGACTACAACAAACAAATGAAAATCCGAGAGAGCCATATCTGGACTGTGGGAAGGACAACATGATGTCTCCCAGTCCACCTTTTTTCAATGCGTTTTGGATTAGCGCAGCGGTATGAAGGAGAGCATTGTCGTTTAGCAATATCATGCCTTTTCTTTGAAATCCACTACAGTTGTCTCTCATTGTTGGCTTCATTTTGTTCACCAGCATGTTATCAGTAGCCTGCACCGTTTGTTGTACGCTATTCTTTCAAGCAGACACTAAAGACGATACCTTGGGCATCCCTACAGACGATCGGCACGACTTTTCCCGATGATGCTTACGTTCTCAATTTCTTTCGGACAGGTGAGCTGGTGTGCTTCCATTGGGTACTTTGTCTTTTGGACTCTGGTTCAAAATGGTGAATACAAATTTCATCACACGTTAAAATCTTGTTTAGAAACGGGTCAGTTTCCTTTTCATAGGTTTTTTTTTTTTTTTACAGTAAAATAATTCGAGAGGAAGTTTCATGCGAATTTTCACATTCAGAAAGCAAAATCCGGATCACTGAAGGTGCAAGTTTCAAGTTAATAAGCCTTCATAAAATGCAATATGGGGGGTTACGAAAAAATAATTTTTATCCGTCAGCTGTTTCGAGCTCATCCCGATGATCTACATCTACATCTAAATACACTACTGGCACTCAAAATTGCTACACCACGAAGAAATGCAGATGATAAACGGGTATTCATTAGACAAATGTATTATACTAGAACTGACATCTGATTACATTTTCACGCAATTTGGGTGCATAGATCCTGAGAAATCAGTACCCAGAACCACCACCTATGGCCATAATAAAGTCCTTGATACGCCTGGGCATTGATTCAAACAGAGCTTGGATGGCGTGTACAGGTACAGCTGCCCATTCATTTTCAATATGATACCACAGTTCATCAAGAGTAGTGACTTGCGTATTGTGGCGAGTCAGTTGCTCGGCCACCATTGGCCAGACGTTTTCATTTGGTGAGAGATCTGGAGAATGTGCTGGCCAGGGCAGCAGTCGAACATTTCCTGTATCCAGAAAGGCCCGTACAGAACCTGCAACATGCGCTCGTGCATTATCCTGCTGAAATGCAGGGTTTCGCAGGGATGTAATGAAGGGTAGAGCCACGGGTCGTAACACATATGAAATGTAACGTCCACTCTTCAAAGTGCCGTCAATGCGAACAAGAGGTGACCGAGACGTGTAACCAATGGCACCCCATACCATCACGCCGGGTGATATGCCAGTATGGCGATGACGAATACACGCTTCCAATGTGCGTTCACCGCGATGTCGCCAAACACGGATGCGACCATCATTATGCTGTAAACAGAACCTGGATTCATCCGAAATAATGACGTTTTGCCATTTGTGCACCCAGGTTCGTCGTTGAGTACACCATCGCAGGCGATCTTGTCTGTGACGCAGCGTCAAGGGTAACCGCAGCCACGGTCTCCGAGCTGATAGTCCACGCTGCTGCAAACGTCGTCGAACTGTTCGTGCATATGGTTATTGTTTTGCAATCGTTCCCATCTGTTGACTCAGGGATCGAGACGTGGCTGCACGATCCGTTACAGCCATGCGGATAAGATGCCTGTCATCTCGACTGCTAGTGATACGAGGCCGTTGGGATCCAGCACGGCGTTCCGTATTACCCTCCTGAACCCTTAGATTCCATATTCTTCTAACAGTCATTGGATCTCGGCCAACGCGAGGAGCAATGTCGCGATACGATAAACCGCAATCGACATAGGCTACAATCCGACCTTTATCAAAGTCGGAAACGTGATGGTACGCATTTCTCCTCCTTACACGAGGCATCACAACAACATTTCACCAGGCAACGCCCGTCAACTGCTGTTTGTGTATGAGAAATCGGTTGGAAACTTTCCTCACGTCAGCAGTTTGTAGGTGTCCCCAACGGCGCCAACCTTGTGTGAAAGCTCTGAGAAGCTAATCATTTGCATGTCACAGAATCTTCTCCCAGTCGGTTAAATTTCGCGTCTGTAGCACGTCATCTTCGTGGTGTAGCAATTTTAATGGCCAGTAGTGTAGACAGTTCGCAAGCCACCGTAGGGTACACTGCACCACTAGTAATCACTTTCTTTCCCATTCCACTGGCAAACAGATGCCTCCATATGAGCCCCAATTTCTCATATCTTTATCTTAGTGGTCCTTAAGTGCAACGGATGTCGGCAGCAGTAGAATTGTGTGGCAGTCAGCTTCAAATGCCTGTTCTCTAAAATTTCTGAATAGCGTTACTCGTACAGAATATCGCCTTCCCTCCAAGGATTCCCATTTGAGTTCCCGAAGCATCTCCGTAACACTCACGTGTTGTTGGAACCTACCGGTAACAAATATTGCAGTCCGCCTCTGAATCGCTTCGATGTCAGTCCGACTTTATAGGGATCCCAAACACCCGAGCAGTACTCAAGAATAGGTCGCATCAGCGTCCTACATGCGGTCTCCTTTAGAGGTGCACCACTCTTTCCTAAAACTCCGATGTCGACCATTCGCCTTCCCTACCACAGTTCTCACGTGCTCGATCCATTTTATATCGGTGTGCAACGTTACATCCAGATATTTAAACGACTTGACTGTGTCAGGCAGGACACTACTAATACTGTACCCGGACATTACAGGTCTTGTCTTTCTACTTATCCGAATTAACTTACATTTTTGCCACATTTAGGGCAAGCTGCCATTCATCACACCAACTGGAAATTTTGTCTAAGTAATCTTGTATCTTCCTACAGTCACTCAGCTCCGGACATTACCGTACACCACAGCTTCATCAGCACTCTCCTTAGTGTGTACATTACTAGTCGTAAAGGAAAAGAACACATCGGCAGATTGCTGCCCACCCTGTACGCCAAATCATTTATGTGTGCAGATAACAATAGCGGTCCTATCATACTTCCCTGGGGCACCACTAACGATTCCCTTGTCTCTGATGAACACTCGCCGTCGAGGACACTATACTGCGTTCTATTACTTAAGAAGTCTTCGAGCCACTCACATATCTTTGAACTTATTCCATCGGCTCGTACCTTAGTCACTGGCCTGCAATGGGGCACCGCGTCAAATGCTTCCCGGGAATCTTGAAATATGTCAGCCTAAACTGATGAAAGTACAAAACTCCTCCTATGAACTGTTTCATTTATACACCAATTTGTGTCTTTAGTTATTTGGTGTCTCTCGTAGAAACAAAAGGAGTCCAGTAAACATCTTCCCGTTTGCGAGATAACTGAGAACTTGTATTTACGAGACGCCACTGACGTAACATGAAATATTGTCCTTATTAGCGCAAACTGTTTTGAAATTTTAACTTTTCAATTACGTGCCCATCTAATTGGGCCCAAATTTCGCCCTGGCAGCACAGAAACTGCCGATGGCTGAAATTTGAATGTACACCATGTTACACATGCGCCACTCTCATTAGCGTGTACATTACTGGTCATAAAGGAAAAGAACACTTGTAACTGTGAGTACAATTCAGGACTTACCACTTAGTACGAAGCATGGGCGCTCTAAAAATGCACAAAAAACCTCCTCCTTCTTATTCCAAGGAGTTCAGACGTAGAAAAGGCATTTGTTGCCATCGATGGCAAAACAAAAGCAAGAAATACCTGATTACGATAGTACCTACTGTAGTGATTTAGTAGTCGTCAGGCGGGTAAGCCTCCGCACGGCGGCAAAGTACCGACAGAATCCCACTTCCCGCAGTTATTTTTCGTTGTCGCAGCTTTAATTTGTTTAATCCACAGAAACCACCAAATGAAAAGAATGGACAGTTCATGGTTCTGAATACGGGTTTTTCCGCCGTCAAAAGACCACAGCATGTCGTTTCCATACCACTTATCATCCCGTTCGAAGGCCTTGCACTTCAGTCGCTATATGTCATCTGCGAAGAAAGAAGTCTACGAGGTGAGTAATAAATCTCCCATTTTCTGCCACCTAGGCAGGCTGGGTGGGTGATGTACCGAAGATAATCTCAGGTTCTCGACTAGGTGTTGGGCAAGTTTACTCGCATGGTAGGTTTCGTCTCCGCCCATCAGTTTTCAATGGGCCTGAGAACTGGTAAAAAATGAGACCAGTCAAGAAGAAAAAGCTCACTCTGTTGTGCAAGCCTCTTCTGCACTACAGTTGACATATGTATTGGAGGCCGACCCTGCTGGTTACAAATTAAGTACTCGGAACATAGAACACGCACTGGTTCGATATTTACTGAAGCTTATTTTGTGGCACAATTACAGGATAATCCACACATACTTAAAATGGATGGACGTGCATAGGTATGTTCCACATCGTCTCCTAAGCCACTGGATCGATTTCAACCAAACTTGGTACACATATCACTCACTGTCCCGAAGTCTTCGCTATGGGCGTAAGGACCACCTATTTATCAGAGGGGTGGGTGGGGCTACAGGTGGGAAAAATCATTGTAGACGACGACTCGCGAATGGCCCTATTGCATCATCCAGTTGTTGAGAATCAGAGTACCTAGCGACATGCAACAAACTTTGTACGTAATTTCATTCCTTTACGAAACTTTTTCTCGCTGACAACCCTCACAAAAGGATGAAAAAAAAGAACTTTCTCTCTTACTACTTTTCGCTTTTCATCAATAAAACTGCAGCATGAAGCATAACATTTTACATTATTACTTCTTTACAACTAACATTTTTCAGACGGTATTCACATATACCACTGCATGTACAAGCAAAAATATATCATTGCACCACACGTAGTTCAGGAGATAAGAGTTCAAATAATGAGACGGACGAAAAACGGCGGCTTCTCGTATGACGTATTGGTTTAATACTTCTTTACTACTAACTTTATTGGCAAAACAGTAGACAGTATTCACATATGGCGTTGAACGTACCTACACTGAAGAGCCAAACAACTTGCACTCTTGCATGCAGAAGTGCCGCAAAACGACGTGGCATAGACTCGACTATCGTCTGAAGTAGTGCTGCAGGGAACTGGCACCATGAATCCTGCAGGTCTGTCCATAAATCCATAAGAGACAGAGTTGGTGGAGATTTCTTCCAAACAACACGTTGCAAGGCATCCCAAATATACTCATTAATGTTGATGTCTGGGGAATTTGGTGGCCAGTGGAAGTGTTTAAACTCAGGAGTGTTCCCCGAGCCACTCTGTAGCACTTATGGAGTGTGGGGTATCTCTTTGTCGTACTGGAATTGTCCAAATCCGTCGAAATGCACAATGGACATGAATGGATGCAGGTGATCAGACAGAATGCTTAGGTACGTGTCGCCTATCAGAGTCGTCTGTAGACGTATCAGGGGTCCCATATCACTCCAACTACACAAGCCCCGCACCATTACAGAGCTTCCACCAGCTTGAACAGTCATCATGAGCTTGTCTCAATACCTGTATACGTCCATCCGCTCGATAGAATTTGAAACGAGACTCGTAATACCAGGCAACATGTCCAGTCATCAACAGTCCAATGTCGGTGTTGACGGGCACAGAAGAGCCATAAAGCTTTGTACCGTGCAGTCATCAGGTGTACACGAGCCCATGTCGATGGTGTTTCGTTGAATGGTTCGCACGCTGACACTTGTTGATGGCCCAGCATTGAAATCTGCAGCAATTTGCTAAAGGGTTGCACTTCTGACACGTTGAACGATTCTCTTCAGTCGTCGTTGGTCCCGTTCTTGCAGGATCTTTTTCCGGCTTCAGCGATGTTTGAGATTTGATGTTTTATCCGATTCGTGATATTCACGGTACATCCGTGAAATGGTTGTGCGGGAAAATTCTCACATCATCGCCACCTCGGAGATGCTGTGTCCCAACGCTCGCGCGCCGACTGTAACGCACGTTCAAACTGACTTACATCTTGATAACATGCCACTGTAGCAGCTGTAAAACAACGTCGCCAGAGACTTGTCGTATAGGCATCGCCAACCGCAGTGCCATACTCTGCCTGTTTAAATATCTCTGTATTTGAATATGCATGCTTATACCAGTTTCTTTGGCGATTCATTGTAGAAAAATATATCATTGTGCGGTCAACAATCGCAAACTCCCTTTCATCTCACCGCCTTAAGACGTTCCAGTTTTTCAGCAGGGGGGAAGAGGGAGAACAGAGTGAAACACGTCTGACCGTGTATGCAAGTATTGTGCAGCCAGTGCTTTATTTCATGAAATACGATTTTACGAGTGCATTCTGTGTAAATAGTGCTTGTAACTTCCAAATTTATTGTGGCCAGACGTCTACGAACAGAAGAACACATTACAAATGCACTAAAGGAGACTTTGAATCATCAAACTGAGGGCGATCCGCTGGGGTCTTCATCTGAAGAAGAGTTTCCATCACCAGTAGTTCCAAATTTTTCATCAGAAGATAATGTTACTCCTCAGGATGTTCTACTGAATATTGATGAGGAAGGTATGCACGTTTATGCATTTGTTTTTATAATAATTATTGTTTATGTACGTGCTGCTGAGACTCAGATTTCAATTGGAACACATATGTTTATACACTGTTGCTTTCTTGCGTTTTTACAAGTCTTACATAACATTTAATAGTAGTAGTATGAGCAGTAGTATTAGTAGCTTTGTTGGTTCATAGATCTCTTTTTACAAGGATATAGGACATGTCAAAGTATTTACAGGTTTAGATCAATTTAAAATAAGATAATTCGTATGCACATATATTTACAGACTTCTAGTTAGACAATCATTAGATTTACTCCTGGTATACAATACTTTTTTTCACAAATATCTTTTTAAGTAATGTAATGCCACACTGTTATCTCATATCTCACTATTAGTCACTGCACACCCTATAAACACATTGTTTCATAACACTACACACACACACACACACACACACACACACACCCACACACACACATTGGTTACCTCTGGGCCGTTTTCTGTACCGCAACTTCCAATTTGCAATACTGAAAAACTGAGTCGGCATCCCTCCATAATGAGTGAGATGTTGAACTCAGAAAGAGGAAGAAGTGTTAGTATTGTGCTACGCATGACTTGGGGGTAAGTATTTCTAGAAATGAAAAAAGAAGGAAAAAACATAAAGTGAAGGTGTTATGTGGAATGTTGGATGTTCTATAATCATTATTGTTATTATTTATTTTGTGGGGCGGCGAAGAAGTTGTCGAATTAGTTGTTTGAATGTTCATTTCACGTAACAGACTATTGCCGATGCAACATATGTGGGACGGCGAAGAAGTCGTTGTTTAATGTTGAATGAAAGTTGAACATTGCCACCTTAAATCACGCGAGCCTGGCAACTAATTTGGTGGCCAGTCAGAAAGCGAAGGGAAACTTACTGACCTTAGTTCCCAGTCTGCACGGCCACATTCCTGTACAGCCCAGCTAAACGAAAAATATCCATTGTTCTTCACGGGATTAGGGCTGCTTCAATAAAATTTAAAGTTCCAAACAAGATTTTATTATCTTAAAGGCTCACACAAATTACTCGAAACTTCTGAAAATGCTAAAGACATTAAATATTGTTAATTCAGCCAATCGTTTAATAGTTCAGAGGCGACTTCTACAGCAAGTTCCTCCCGAATAGTTCATTACTCTAACTAACGGTGCTCTATTAATAGTTCGCAATAATGTAAAAAAAAAAGATTAATGCTCGCCTTAAAAGTGGAGTTAGTCACCACTTGCCACGCGGAATTATACTTCACACGGACGGCACAATAACAGTTTGTTACCGAAGTCTAAACGATCCAGGACGGTGTACAGTCCTCGCGATTTTCAATGTCCGTTTACATTGCTAAGTACGCGCATGTCACAGCCCGCTATGACGTCACCCGAGGCGAGGCGCGATCGGACGTTAAGCTCGCGTGGACTAGGCGTTGGTCTAATGCGGAGTGAGCTTACTACTGCCTCTGCCGCTCTTTTTATATAGCTCCGGCGCGTACCGCCAAGAGAGCATCTGTTCTTTCCATTCCTATGCAGATGCCTGCAGCGTCCAAATGATCGCTATCTCAGGCACATAATCTTAAATATCACATTTAATAATAGCTTTACAAACTTCTCAATTTTTGTATACATACATCTGAGCAGTACAGAAGCACGTAGAAAATCTCAACCCGCTAAAATTAAAACTTTACTCTCTAGAATTTTTACAATGGAACTAACGGTAGATTGTTACCTCTGAACCATAGCTTTATCAAGACTTGTATCAGCTGTTAATTATGCTACAAGACTAAAACTTGGTGTAGCTTTGTTAATTGTCCTATCTGATCATTGGTCTTAAAGAATTTGTTTTATCATTAAAATTTAAAGTACTTAATCTATAATGCTTATGTACATTTTACTCACAAAAGTAGTTTTTACTAAATTACTAAAAAACTAGAAGAGGTAACTGATTGTGGTATTTCCATTATTATTATTAGGGTGAACTGAAGCATCCTACCAATTTTCAATATTGTAGCTCTATTATTTCGCGCCTCTGATTTTTCCGAAAAACGCGGATTCTGGAGTCAATTTTAGTTTTATGGTTTTGGAAACCAGCACCACTCATTAATGACTTCTTACTGCACCTTCACACCAAATTTTGGCTTCCTAGCGTCATTATTTAGCGCCTCCTATTTTTCTTTCAAAACGTGAATTTTACGTAAACTACTAATTTTATAACATTAAGATTTGTTACCTGAAACATTATTACATAGAACTATACTTTAACAAAGTTTTACACACAAATCTTAATTTTTACTTTTATGTTAAATGTGGTGCAATACTATATGCAGGCGCGTTACGATGACGTGACGCTACTAGCAGTGAACTAGGGTAAGTCCCGTGCACTCGCTCGCCTCTGTATCTTATACATGATACAGCGCTTGCTTTGCTTCAATTTGTATAACATTTTTAGTCTGTTTTATCTAAGTAATTCTTCAATGTATAAAATGTATTGCGTAACAGGTACTTTTTGGCTGCTTTTTTAAGTAAGTGTGTTTTTGTATTTTCTTTAACCTCTTTTGGTAGTTTATTGCACAGTTTTATTCCTTGGTAGGAAATGCTGTTTTGAGTTTTATATTTATTTTTTCTTGGTAAATGTAAGTTGAGCCTATCTCTTGTTGCATAGTCATGGACAGAGCTATTTGTGCAGTAATTACCTATGTTATTTTTGATGTGTACAACTGACTGGTAAATGTATTCACATGGAGCAGTTAAGATCCCCAGTGTTTTGACCAGATCTTTACAATGAGCTCCACTAGTATTTTTGGTTATTATTCCTATGGCTACTTTCTGGAGTTTGAAAACTGTGTTCATATTTTGTGCGTTTGTTCCCCAAAAAAGAATGCCATAGCTAAGAATTGAATGTACCTATGAATAATATGGAACTAAAAGTCACTGCATGTTACACACTGATGATAGGATTCTAAGGTCATAACGTGCTGATGACAGTCCACAATGAACTGAATACCAGTATGTGTTGTAATACTAGTTACTGCTATTACAGGAACAGCCGCCGGAAAGGCGAGGTGAACTCGTGGCCATGAGTGTCGTGGACAACGAAAAGTCCAAGGTCGTGAAATATTTCAGTTTCCTTCAGGTAGAGATATTGAGGAACCAGATGGAACGACCTGGAAAGTGCAGCTATGTATGACTGTTCAGCTGGCAGATATCGGCGACAGAATGTTGTCAAAGACAATGCAGGACCATCTCCACGTGCAAAACGAGAAGCGAATGAGACGTGCTACAGTGCTTGGTATCTTACGATAATGGACAAAATTTTGAAACACGTTGTAAAATTCGTTGAGACTGAAGGATGTCAAGTATTAGGTTCAGGTGAATGGACTACGAATGTTGCAGAACTGGGAGCTTTTTTAGGTATATTGTACGTCCGCGGTGCTACAAGAGCGAAGAGCTTAGATCTAGAGACATTGTGGTAATGCAGTGGGGAACAATTTTGTGAAGTCAACAGTGGCTGACGACAGATTCAGAGAGATAATGCGTTACCTCAGTTTTGATATTAGATCCCCAGGATCAGGACGACTGATAGAAGAAAAGTTTGCGTTAGTAGCAGAAATCTGTCATGAATTCATTGCGAACGCACAATGTACACTATATGACCAAAAGTATCCGGACACGTGGCTGAAAATGACTTACAATTTCACGGCGCCCTGCATCGGTAATGCTAGAATGCAGTATGGTGTTGGCCCACTGTTAGCCTTGATGACAGCTCCCACTCTCTAAGGCATACGTTCAATCAGGTGCTAAGGTTTCTTGAGGAATAGCAGCCCATTCTTCGCCGCCCTGAGTGACAGAGCAGTTATAGGCGCTTCAGTCTGGAACCGAGCGACCTCTAAGGTCGCAGTTTCGAATCCTGCCTCGGGCATGGATGTGTGTGATGTCCTTAGGTTAGTTAGGTTTACGTAGTTCTAAGTTCTAGAGGACTGATGACCTCAGATGTTAAGTCCCATAGTGCTCAGAGCCATTTGAACCCATTCTTCACGGAGTGCTGCGCTGAAGAGAGGTATCGATGTCGGTCGGTGAGGCCTGGCGCAAAGTCGGTGTTCCAAAACATCCCAAAGATGTTCTATAAGATTCAGGACAGGACAGTGTACATGCCAGTGCATTACAGGGGCGTTATTGTCGTGTATGCACTCCACCATAAGCCGTGCATTACGAACAGGTGCCCGATCATGCTGAAAGAGGCAATCGCTATCCCCGAATTGTTCTTCAACAGTGGGAAGCAAGAAGGTGCTTAAAACATCAATGTAGGCCTGTGCTGTGGTAGTGCCACGCAAAACAACAAGGGGTGCTAGCCCCCTCCAGGAACAACACGACCACATCATAACACCACCGCCTCCGAATTTTACTGTTGGTACTACATACGCTGGCAGATGACGTTCAACAGGCAATCGCCATACCCACACCCTGACATCGGATTTCCATGTTGTGTACCGCGATTCGTCACCCCACACAATCGTCCAACGTTTACGCTCCTTACACCAAGCGCGACATTAACCGGAGGGATGTGTGGCGTATGAGCAGCCGCTCGACCATCAGATCCAATTTTTCACACCTCCCGCCTAACTGCCATAGTACTTGCAGTGGATCCTGATGCAGTTTGGAATTTCTGTGTGATGGTCTGGATAGGTGTCTGCCTATTACACATTACGACCCTCTTCAGCTGTCGGCGGTCTCAGTCGATCAACAGACGATGTCGGCCTATATGCTTTTGTGCTGTACGTGTCCCTTCAAGTTTCCACTTCACTATCACATCAGAAACAGTGAACCTAGGGATGTTTAGGAGTGTGGAAATCTCGCGTAAAGACATATGACACAAGTGATACCCAATCACATTACCACACTCGAAGTCCGTGTGTTCCGCGGAGCTCCCCATTCTGCTCTCTCACGATGTCTAATGACTACTGAGGTCGCTGGTATGAAATACCTGACAATAGGTGACAGCACAGTGCACCTAATATGAAAAACGTATGTTGTTGGGGGTGTTCGGATACTTTTGATCACATAGTGCAGCTACGTACCAGGTCCATACGTAACAATCTACGAACAGCTTATTCCTTCAAAGTGTCTTTGCAGATTCACACAGTTCATGGCCTCAAAACCGGACAAATATGGACAAAATTACTGAATGGCAATAGATAAAGACTCCAGGAAAGGATAACGCTAGGCCGAGTGATGAGCATCTTGGCGATTTTATTGTAAAAAGATTGATGCAACCTTACCTCAATAAACGAAGAAACGTCACATGTGACAATTTTTTCACCTCCTCGGACCTCTCTGACCCTGAAAGCAAATGCCACAAGTTTTTTGGGCACCATAAATCGATCTCGCAGAGAAATTCCAGTCTGTCTCAAGAAGGCAAAAGAAGTGTTATACTGCACATTATTGTTGAATACTAATGCTACCCCACTGACAGTTTACCAGGGAAAAAGCAACAAGAATGCCCTGATCTCAGCACTATGCTGATTTGAAAAAGAAGCCAGAAAGAGGTGGAACGCAGAGACTTCATACTGCAGTTGGGGGAGAAGTTTGCAGAGAAGTACGCAGCAGTCAAGCTCCGTCACACCCGAAGACGTTCCGGAGAGACAAGAAAAACGAACACGTTGCTTTTTAAAGTCTAATTGTGAAGGAAACAAATGTCGTATGTACAAGAAAATTGTCTGCAATAAATGTGCTCTTTATTTCATTCATGTCGTTGGGAAATTGAGTTGAATCTCAGATGTTGATTAACACTATACGGTACTCTACTTCACAATGCATTAACTTTACTCATTCGATACCAAACAGAGTTCAATAACGGGACGCCCTGTTTGAAAACTTGGTGTGGACGAGGGCATTGCCCGGTGTAATCTGATGCATGACAACGGTCTGAGAAATTAATGTATATAGTTTGTTTTGTTTTCAAGTACAGCTTCGTGCTGTGCCATTCTATATATCAGAAGTTGCATGTTAGAATTCTAATATCTCTCTCAAGCGCAGTGTTTTGTACGTCTGAAATTTGATGAAAACACACAATTCAAACACGCCATTCAACGCTGTGATATCGCTCCATATACGTTGACTAAGGTTCTTTGCTTAGTTGTAACAAACATCTATCAGTGGGCTAAAATTTTCTACTTCGGGTTACAGGTGTTCCCGGTTTCACTTATTTTATACTTCGCAGTTTAGAACTGCTTCTCTATGTGACATTACGCGACAGATGTCCTTAGCTTTTTCCTTACGTAACTGCAGCAAACTACGAGCTATTAAATGTCACCTTGTTAGCAAGCTCTCCAGTCAACGCTTGGCTGCAGCTTCCGCAGAAACAAAACTTCCCTCCTCTCGTAATGAACTTCGCCAAGTTCTTGTAAAGATGAGACTGTAACATTCATTATCCGGAAATTTTATAAATAAAAATTGTTGAGGGCTTGGAAAACAAACAACTGCCGAATAAAATAATACCCATTGAGCGAGGTGCGTGACACAATACGTCGTTTCATTAAATAAGCACTTATTGACGTAATCGAAGCACGTTGTGAACTGTGTAAATGGTTACGAACGTTCTGTTTATACGATATTCGCATCATCTTACTGGAGAAGGCCAGTAAAATCCAGTCATTACGCATTGGAACTGTTACTGACTATGCCGGTCTGTGTGGCCGAGCGGTTCTAGGCGCTTCAGTCCGGAACGGCGCGACCGCTACGGTCTCAGGTTCGAATCATGCATCGGGCATGGATGTGTGTGATGTCCTTAGGTTTAAGTAGTTCTAAGTTCTAGGGGACTGATGACCTCAGATGTTAAGTCCCATAGTGCTCAGAGTCATTTGAACCATTTGTTACTGACTATCGAAACCAACCTGAAAGTTCTCGTATCTCAGAAGAAAACATACGTTTAGGCTCAAAGCTACAACTTTTTATATTACAGTATCTAGATTTCGGGTTACAAGCCCATTTTCTTATGCTAAGTATTCAAAGATGCTATACAATCTGGTGTAGTATGGAATCACCACATACGGGTTGATAGCAAATGGTGTACTGCGATAACGAATGAGGCCCACACTTAATTTTGACCAAGGAATATATACTATCAAAACAATAGCTCTGAACAGTGGTTATCAATCCACCCTAATTGACAGCATTCTCCCGAGGAAAAAAAAGAATACATGCAAGCGCACTGATATAATCCGCCAATACTTTCACAAACTTCCGCTAAGGAAAAATAAGAGCTGCCATACATTCATTGCAAACTTGTCAGCCTCAATTTAAAAAAAATACATTATTTAGCTTCCTACTACACCACTGAGGCAATATACAAGAATTTATTTACCTACAACGATATAAGATCTTTGGCGCAACTCCGTACATTTGCGGGAGTAACATATGATTCGTGTTCATTTATGTCTTAGAAAATTCGAATCGTGTTATCGGTTTTATTACTTTGTAATATATTTTTTTACATAAATGTGGTTATGTTTCATACTTGACTATTTGGTTTTAATGTCATCTGTTGATGGCTTATGTAAAAGAGAGTATACCATTTTAGTTACTTTTATCATCTGATTGTTGTTTGCCACTGACC
This sequence comes from Schistocerca gregaria, assembly GCF_023897955.1. Taxonomy (NCBI): domain Eukaryota; kingdom Metazoa; phylum Arthropoda; class Insecta; order Orthoptera; family Acrididae; genus Schistocerca; species Schistocerca gregaria. The sequence continues at coordinate 146,881,468 of NC_064921.1, forward strand.
CTTGTAGTGTTGTTTCCTTGGTTTCTTTGTTATTAATCAGGGCATTCTGCAAACACGTGTAACGAATAAATCTATATAGAAATAAAAATTTCTTTCGTTGGCTTTTGCAGCCCGACTGGTCAGCACGCCATCTGGTGAGTGCAATTATTAATCTTAATTGTTTGGCGGCAACATTTCCTTCAAGTCTGTATTGACATTGTTCTTGTTCACTTGGCACTAGTAGCTTATAACTATGATTTTGTGCCTGCCACAGTGACTATGTTTAAAATTATTTCATCCGCTTTGTTACTAGGTATGTATATTTTCCTCCCCCCGTGAACCATGGACCTTGCCGTTGGTGGGGAGGCTTCCGTGTCTCAGCGATACGATACCGTAGGTGCAACCACAACGGAGGGGTTTCGGTTGAGACGCCAGACAAACGTGTGGTTCCTGAAGAGGGGCAGCAGCCTTTTCAGTAGTTGCAGGGGCAACAGTCTGGATGATTGACTGATCTGGCCTTGTAACAATAACCAAAACGGCCTTGCTGTGCTGGTACTGCGAACGGCTGAAAGCAAGGGGAAACTAAGGCCGTAATCTTTCCCGAGGGCATGCAGCTTTACTGTATGATTAAATGATGATGGCGTCCTCTTGGGTAAAATATTCCGGAGGTAAAATAGTCCCCCATTCGGATCTCCGGGCGGGGACTACTCAAGAGGATGTCGTTATCAGGTGAAAGAAAACTGGCGTTCTACGGATCGGAGCGTGGAATGTCAGATCCCTTAATCGGGCAGGTAGGTTAGAAAATTTAAAAAGGGAAATGGATAGGTTAAAGTTAGATATAGTGGGAATTAGTGAAGTGCGGTGGCAGGAGGAACAAGACTTTTGGTCAAGTGACTACAGGGTTATAAACACAAAATCAAATAGGGGTAATGCAGGAGTAGGTTTAACAATGAATAGGAAAATAGGAATGCGGGTAAGCTACTACAAACAGCATAGTGAATGCATTATTGTGGCCAAGATAGATACGAAGCCCACACCTACTACAGTAGTACAAGTTTATATGCCAACTAGCTCTGCAGATGACGAAGAAATTGAAGAAATGTATGATCAAATAAAAGAAATTATTCAGATAGTGAAGGGTGAAGAAAATTTAATAGTCATGGGTGACTGGAATTCGGTAGTAGGAAACGGGAGAGAAGGAAACGTAGTAGGTGAATATGGATTGGGACAAAGAAATGAAAGAGGAAGCCGCCTGGTAGAATTTTGCACAGAGCACAACTTAATCATAGCTAACACTTGGTTCAAGAACCATAAAAGAAGGCTGTATACATGGAAGAAGCCTGGAGATACTGACAGGTTTCAGATAGATTATATAATGGTAAGACAGAGATTTAGGAACCAGGTTTTAAATTGTAAGACATTTCCAGGGGCAGATGTGGGCTCTGACCACAATCTATTGGTTATGACCTGTAGATTAAAACTAAAGAAACCGCAAACGTGGGAATTTAAGGAGATGGGACCTGGATAAAGTAAAAGAACCAGAGGTTGTACAGAGTTTCAGGGAGAGCATAAGAGAGCAACTGACACGAATGGGTGAAAGAAATACGGTAGAAGAAGAATGGGTAGCTTTGAGGGATGAAGTAGTGAAGGCAGCAGAGGATCAAGTAGGTAAAAAGATGAAGGCTAGTAGAAATCCTTGGGTAACAGAAGAAATATTGAATTTAATTGATGAAAGGAGAAAATATAAAAATGCAGTAAATGAAGCACGCAAAAAGGAATACAGACGTCTCAAAAATGAGATCGACAGGAAGTGCAAAATGGCTAAGCAGGGATGGCTAGAGGACAAATGTAAGGATGTAGAGGCATATCTCACTAGGGGTAAGATAGATACTGCCCACAGGAAAATTAAAGAGACCTTTGGAGATAAGAGAACCACTTGTATGAATATCAAGAGCTCAGATGGAAACCCAGTTCTAAGCAAAGAAGGGAAAGCAGAAAGGTCTATACAAGGGCAGTGTACCTGTGGACAATATTATGGAAATGGAAGAGGATGTAGATGAAGATGAAATGGGAGATACGATACTGCGTGAAGAGTTTGACAGAGCACTGAAAGACCTGAGTCGAAACAAGGCCCCAGGAATAGACAACATTCCATTAGAACTACTGACGGTCTTGGGAGAGCCAGTCCTGACAAAACTCTACCATCTTGTGAGGAAGATGTATGAGACTGGCGAAATACCCTCAGACTTCAAAAAGAATATAATAATATCAATCCCAAAGAAAGCAGGTGTTACAGACGTGAAAATTACCGAACAATCAGTCTAATAAGCCACAGCTGCAAAATACTAACGCGAATTCTTTACAGACGAATGGAAAAACTAGTAGAAGCCGACCTCGGGGAAGATCAGTTTGGATTCCGCAGGAATATTGGAACACGAGAGGCAATACTGACCCTACGTTTCTAGCATTTGTAGACTTAGAGAAAGCTTTTGACAATGTTGATTGGAATACTCTCTTTCAAATTCTGAAGGTAGTAGGTGTAAAATACAGGGAGCGAAAGGCTATTTACAATTTTTACAGAAACCAGATGGCAGTTATAAGAGTTGAGGGACACGAAAGGGAAGCAGTGGTTGGGAAGGGAGTGAGACAGGGTTGCAGTCTCTCCCCTATGTTATTCAATCTGTATATTGAGCAAGAAGTAAAGGAAACAAAAGAAAAATTCGGAGTAGGTATTAAAATCCATGGAGAAGAAATAAAAATGTTGAGATTCACGATGACATCGTAATTCTGCCAGAGACAGCAAAGGACTTGGAAGAGCAGTTAAACGGAATGGATAGTGTCTTGAAAGGAGGATATAAGATGAATATCAACAAAAGCAAAACGAGGATAATGGAATGTAGTCGAATTAGGTTGCTGAGGGAATTAGGTTAGACAATTAAAGTAGTAAAGGAGTTTTGTTATTTGGGGAGCAAACTAACTGATGATGGTCGAAGTAGAGAGGATATAAAATGTAGATTGGCAATGGCAAGGAAAGCGTTTCTGAAGAAGAGAAATTTGTTAACATCGAGTATAGATCTAAGTGTCAGGAAGTCATTTCTGAAAGTATTTGTATGGAGTGTAGCCATGTATGGAAGTGAAACATGGAGGATAAACAGTTTGGACAAGAAGAGAATAGAATCTTTCGAAATGTGGTGCTACAGAAGAATGCTGAAGATTAGATGGGTAGATCACATAACTAAGAGGAAGTATTGAACAGGATTGGAGAGAAGAGAAGTTTGTGGCACAACTTGACCAGAAGAAGGGATCGGTTGGTAGGACATGTTCTGAGGCATCAAGGGATCACCAATTTAGTATTAGAGGGCAGCGTGGAGGGTAAAAATCGTAGAGGGAGACCAAGAGATGAATACGCTAAGGAGATTCAGAAGGATGTAGGTTGCAGTAGGTACTGGGAGATGCAGAAGCTTGCACAAGATAGAGTAGCATGGAGAGCTGCATCAAACCAGTCTCAGGACTGAAGACCACAACAGCAACATGTATCATTTGTACTACCTACACTCAAATGTGTGACATATATTTCAGTGTCGCTTCTTAATATGGATTACCAAATGCATCATTTTTGTATAAAATATTTAATGCCAGATTTTCTGATGATGGGCTATGCTTGAAACGCGTAATGTAATAAAAAAGTTCAACTAACATATGTTCACTGTTATTAGCGACCTACCAGCATCGATTATAATTATCATATTTTCAAACCTGCTCGCAACCTTCATGGCCGACTTTCAGTCGTATTTAAAAAGATAAACAGTCCCACATGTATGAAAGCGGATAGTGGAAATTTTGGAAATTTGTGGTAAGGACCATGGGACTAAACTTCAGAGGTGGACGGTCCCTAGGCTACACTAAGTACAACACACACACCAATGCCCGAGGGAGGGCTCGAACCTCCGACAGGGGGAGCCGCGCGAACCGTGACAAGACGCCCTAGACCACACGGCTAACCCGCGTGGGAAGGATTAAAGGAACATCATCGATGCTGGTATCTGCATTTTTAGTTTCCACCTTATCACAACATTGTTTAGCAAGTCACTATATTATATTACACATATGTCGATATACTGCACTTAATGAATAGGGGAAATGTACATAATTTAAATGAGACATCACAAGAGCCACGCAGAACTGCTACATACAGATCAGACGGATTTTGCTTTCTCATCACTTGTGGTTACTGAAAATGAGCTAAGAGAAAACCTGCTTGATCTCAATCCTTCCTCCCCCTCTCCAATGCTGTGTTGTTCAATTATATAATTTGTACTAAATATCCTGCAGTATCGTAAACATAACTAAACATCGTTGACATTCTATTGTGAAGTAATGAGCATCCTACGGCCATTCTTGTGCACCCAGAGAGTCCCTTAATCCATTAGATAGTACATAGTCAGTTACCCATATCATCATCTGGATTCTTTCCACATTTTGTAAGGTCTTACGTACAGAATTGTGCATGTATGACACGAGCGCTCTGCCTGCAATGCGCGGAAAACGGTGCCGGGGAACGAAAAGCCCAGCCCTCTGCCTATGGTAGCCGAAATAGTGGTTTTAGCGCAACTCACGGAGTTGGGAGTCAAGAAAAATCTTTGCCCCATTTAGTATTTCAGACTGGTGTATCAATAATCTCTGTTCACAGAAATTCACAAAAACTCAAACTCAAACCTTCAAATTAACGAGAATGACTCGACTGACAGCTTCAGATACTGATACTCAAAGTTAATAATGCAAGTGGATGCTGTAATCTGTGCTTGAAGGAGAATTCGATCCTCAGATGCTATTTTTATATGATGAAGCATGACAGTATTTACTGCAATACAACGAGGTAGCAAACGTCATAGGATATCTCCTCATATCGTGTTGGACTTCCTCTTGCTCGGCGTAATGCTGCTTACACGACTAAGAATGGACCCAACAAGTCGCTGGAAATCCCCTGCAGGAACTTCGAACCATGGTGCTTCTGTAGACGTCCATAATTGCGAAAGTACTGCCGGTGCAGGATTTTGTGCACAAGCTGACTGTTCGATTATGTCCCATAAATTTCATACAGGACTCATGTCGGGCGATCTGGTTGGCCAAATCATTCGAAACCACTTGCGAACAATTGTGACCTGGAGACAAGGCGCATTGTCATCCATAAAAATTTCATTGTTGTTGGGGAACTTGGCAGCAAATGGTCTGCAAGTAGTCGAACATAACCATTTCCAGTCATTATTCGGATCAGTCGCAGCAGAGGAACCAGTCCATTCTATGTAAACACAGTCCACGCCATTATGGAGGCACCACCAGCTTGCAGAGTGCCTTGTTGACAACTTTGGTCCACAGCTTCGTAGCGTCTGTGCCACCATTGAACGCTACCATTATCTCTTCCCAACTGAATTCGAGACTCACCTGAGCAGGTCACGGTTTTCCAGTTGTCTAGGGTCCAACCTATATCGACACGAACCAAGGAGAGGGACCGCAGGCGATGTCGTTCTGTTAGCAAAGCTGGCCGCGGTAGCCGAGCGGCTCTAGGCGCTTCAGTCCGGAACCGCGCGACTGCTACGGTCGCAGGTTCGAATCCTGCATCGGGCATGGATCTGTGTGATGTCCTTAGGTTAGCTAGGTTTAAGTAGTTCTATTGTACTGTATGTTAACCGGGGACCTAGAAACGACGGAGAGGCTCCGTCCCCCCCACAGCCGCAGTGGTCCACAACCCCACGACGACTACCGCAGTCCACTTCACCCCTCCGCCGCCCCGCACCGAACCCAGGGTTATTGTGCGGTTCGGCCCCCGGTGGACCCCCCAGGGAACGTCTCACACCAGACGAGTCTAACCCTATGTTTGCGTGGTAGAGTAATGGTTGCGTATGCGTACCTTGAGAACTTGTTTGCGCAGCAATCGCCATCATAGTGTAACTGACGCGGAATAAGTGGAACCAGCCCGCATTCACCGAGGCAGATGGAAAACCGCCTAAAAACCATCCACAGACTATCCAGTTCACCGGACCTCGACAAAAATCGGCCTAGCGGATTCCTGCCGGAGACCAGGCGCTCCTTCCCGTCCTGAAACCGTGCGTTAGACCGCACAACCAACCGGGCGGGCCAAGTAGTTCTAAGTTCTAGGGGACTGATGACCTCAGATGTTAAGTCCCATAGTGCTCAAAGCCATTTGAACCATTTTTTTCTGTTAGCAAAGTCACTCGCGTCTGTCGTCTGCTGCCATAGCACCAAATTTCGTCGCACTGTCCCGACGCTTACGTTCTACATCGTCCCACATGGATTTCTACGGTTGTTTCACGCACTGTTGCTTGTCTGTTAGCACTGACAACTCTACACAAACGCCGCTGCTCTCGCCCATCAAGTGGAGGCCGTCAGCCACTGCGTTAAACGTGCTGAGAGGTAATTACTGAAATTTGGCATTCACGGCACACATTTGAAATCGTGGATTTTCTAATTTGGAAATAGAATGTCCTGTGCATCCAGATCAAACAACTGTTCCGCGCTCAAAGTCTGTTTATCTTGCCGTGTGATCATATTAACGTCGGAAACATTTTCACATGAATCACCTGAGTTCCAATAGCATCTCTGCCAGTGCACTGCCCTTTCATACCTTGTGTACGCGATACTACCGCCATGTGTATATGTGCATATCGTTATACCATGACTTTCGTCAACTTAGTGAATGTGTATTTGCAGAACAATCGACGTTGAATGCCGAAAAATCTTCATCATTTACGAGGTGCATTCAAGTGCTAAGGCCCCCGATTTTTTTTTCTAATTAACTACTCACCCGAAATCGATGAAACTGGCGTTACTTCTCGACGTAATCGCCCTGCAGACGTACACGTTTCTCACAACACTGACGCCATGATTCCATGGCAGCGGCGAAGGCTTCTTTAGGAGTCTGTTTTGCCCACTGGAAAATCGCTGAGGCAATAGCAGCACGGCTGGTGAATGTGTGGCCACGGAGAGTGTCTTTCATTTAGTCACTAGGAGCCAGGTCAGGTGAGTAGGGAGCATGAGGAACCACTTCAAAGTTGGTATCACGAAGAAACTGTTGCGTAACGTTAGCTCGATGTGCGGGTGCGTTGTCTTGGTGAAACAGTACACGCGCAGCCCTTCCCGGACGTTTTTGTTGCAGTGCAGGAAGGAATTTGTTCTTCAAAACATTTTCGCAGGATGCACATGTTACCGTAGTGCCATTTGGAACGCAATGGGTAAGGATTACGCCCTTGCTGTCCCAGAACATGGACACCATTTTTTCAGCACTGGCGGTTACCCGAAATTTTTTTGGTGGCGGTGAATCTGTGTGCTTCGATTGAGCTGACTGGCACTTTGTTTCTGGATTGAAAAATGACATCCACGTCTCATCCATTGTCACAACCGACGAAAAGAAATTCCCATTCATACTGTCGTTGTGCGTCAACATTGCTTGGCAACATGCCACACGGGCAGCCATGTGGTCGTCTGTTAGCATTCGTGGCACCCACCTGGATGACACTTTTCTCATTTTCAGGTCGTCATGCAGGATTGTGTGCACAGAACCCACAGAAATGCCAACTCTGAAGGCGATCTGTTCGACAGTCATTCGGCGATCCCCCAAAACAATTATCTCCATTTTCTCTATCATGTCGTCAGACTGGCTTGTGCGAGCCCGAGGTTGTTTCGGTTTGTTGTCACACGATGTTCTGCCTTCATTAAACTGTCGCACCCACGAACGCACTTTCGACACAACCATACCTCCATCACCAAATGTCTTCTTCAACTGTCGGTGAATTTCAGTTGGTTTCACACCGCGCAAATTCAGAAAACGAATGATTGCACACTGTTCTAGTACGGAAAACGTCGCCATTTTAAGTATTTAAAACAGTTCTCATTCTCGCCGCTGGCGGTAAAATTTCATCTGCCGTACGGTGCTGCCATCTCTGGGACGTATTGACAATGAACACGGCCTCATTTTTAAAAAATGCGCATGTTTCTATCTCTTTCCAGACCGGAGAAAAAAAATCGGAGGCCTTAGTACTTGAATGCACCTCGTACATGAAGAGCCTCTTTATGTTGTAAAAGCATTCTTTGTACATTTAGTTAAACACGAATTAATAGACTCACATTTTCCCGTCAAACCGTACCTATGATTATTTCACGCTGGGGAGGAGTACCTTCGCTAATGCGAATTAATAGACTCACATTTTTCCGTCAAACCGTACCTATGATTATTTCACGCTGGGGAGGAGTACCTTCGCTAATGCGTCTATGAATGTACATGACGATAATTAGTTACTGAGACTTTTATGGCACTAATTTCTCTTTTTCTGTTTCTTTTCAGGTGAAGAAAAAGATCAACATTTGCGAAATTTATTGGTATAAGACGGGAAGCAGAAGTGATATTTTACTTTCCAGCAATTGCTCAGCTATTGTCGCTCAAAGACGGTTTCGCTGTACGTTTCGTGTGCATGCACGTCCTTGTCGAAAGTCAGTTTGGCGACATGTTGAGTTCCGTAGAACCTGGAGCATTGTAATTTGTGCTAAAAGAATGGCCAGGCGTAGATGCCTGTGCAATGCAGAAACTGTTGAAAGGGTGAGTTGCAATTGCAGATACCCCAAAGAAATCTGTAAGATGGTTGAAGCGAGAAACTGATACCGATTGTGGTGCAAACATTGGCAAAGGCATGGGTCGTTACCTGCGGAGGCCCATCGTTAGGAATGTTTAGCGTAATGTGTTTTTAGATCCACTTGTATGTGCCCAGCATTAAAGTCTGATGTTAGTTCTGCCACAGTTTGCCGCCTCTTCTGTTTTACCAGTCTTCCCAGTCTACGACATCCTACATCTGTAATAAGGGGTGGCTGCTCAACCTCATGACGTCTGGGCATGGTTTCAACTTGGTTTCGCCACGTGTTGAAGACACTCACCATAGCACTCCTCGAACGCCCGACATGAGGTTCAGTTTCTGGAATGCTCGTGCCGAGGCTCCAGGCCATCACAGTCTGCTCTCGGTAAAACTCAGATAGAATGGAGTGTTTTATATCGATAGTAGGTCAGTGGTTATAATGTACTGGCTGATAAGTGCACACGAAAAACAAACGAATGTGAAACGATAACTCGTGCATTCCTTAGAAAGAGTGGTAATCGGAAAAACCGAGATTAATTCTGCGAACTGGAAATCAGGAAAGAAAGTAGGTAGCTAGTACGTAATATGAACATGTAGGCAGGAGCAATGCCACAAAACATATTGCGTTAGAATCGATGGAATCATAACGCTGAATGCTCGTGGAGCAAATAGTGTATTTGAATCTTAATCACGGCCACGATCGTTCTACTGCGAAACATCTTAACTATAGCTAATCAAAGTTACACACAGTTGCTTTCAAAGTGATGGAAGAAGTCAGATGTATAATAAAATGGCGGAAACTATCACACTACTACTAATAACGAAGTGAAGCCGACCAAGAGCTGCAACGAAATGGATAAGGGAGAGAGTCTCTCCTTAGTTTTGTATCCTCAGACGCAACACTGAACTTCCTACCACTTTAAGCCGGATGCCCATCACAGCCTCCTGCCACTCACGTTGATGACCCTTCTGCATTGTTGCCAGATTTATCCAAGATGGCGGTGATGATCTCATCCAAGATGGCTGCCTGTAGACTTGGCAACTGCGCATAAGATAATCCAGGATCGCGGATTTTGATGAGAAGAGAGGTCAATTAGGCTACCCCTTCTCCAAACTCGGGAAGGAGTAGTGTTCTCATGCATTGAAGTGGCTTTAGCTGGTATATAAAGTAATGGCTCTGAACCTCTGCAGATTTCCATCATCTTGTGAATTTTCTGAATTAACTGATGGTTCGACATGAAAAAGTATCTGCCCCACCATTCGATGGTTCTCTACTCAGAACGAGCCATCGGTGGTTTGAGTTGGCAAGGAAAACGGACTTTACGAATCAGCTAATCAGTTTCAATGACATTTTAATTAGTTGATTTATAGGACTTTGACTATCACTAAACTCATGAATATCTCAGTATTATTAGTCTGCAAGTGGAAATGTGATTTTATTTTAATTCATATCTCTTTCCTTTTAAGGGGACTAGACTGTACTGGACAGCTGCTGAGTCTCCATGATGATCCATTAACTTGTGACATCAGTATAGTTATCGCCTACGAGATATTAAGTGTGAAATTCCAGCCTTATGTGAGCCGTGGTGGCTTTAATTTTCACAGGCATGGCGCTCTGCTGGCGCCACTAAGTATTTGGGCTGTTAAATGGTTCAAATGGTTCTGAGCACTATGGGACTTAACTTCTGAGGTCATCAGTCCTGTAGAACTTAGAACTACTTAAACCTACCTAACCTAAGGACATCACACACATCCATACCCAAGGCAGGATTCGAACTGGCGACCGCAGCAGGCCCGCGGTTTCGGACTGAAGTACCTAGAACCGCTCGGCTACAGCGGACGGCCACAAACGAGACACTATAGGGCAATACTAATGTATATTTTGAAGAAGTTAATGGAAGTATTAGGGCTGCAGTGTTGCCAGAGGATGCTGAAAATTTTGTGGACGGCGAAGAATCAGCGAGGAAAGGAATGTGTGGGAAGCGCAAATTAGAAGGAGGGTTGGGATGGTAGGTTGTGTGAGACCACAGAATAATTTTCGTGGGACGAGAGGGGGCTGTACAAGGTTAAAAACGTAGGGGGCGATATAGATTTAAATACATGCAACAAGTAATTGAAGTTGTAGGATGTATGTGCTACTCTGAGATGAAAGTACTGATAAAAGAGAGGCAGTTTTGGCGGCCTGCATAGAACCAGTCACAAGAATGATGACTCGTAATAAATAAGGGGTAATATGAAGCCTGTTGCGATGTTAGACTGGTCATCTTGCAGCTATGTCATGCAATTATTAGTGCCATTCTCGGCAAAAAACGAGGGGCTCCAGTAGGGGAGACGGGGGCATGTTGGCCATAGGGGCAGGATGGTCCAGTTGAGTTAGTTCATACAATAGACGCTAGATCGTGCTGGGAATCAATCAGAGGGTTGGCAGCACTGTCCTGCTCCCTCTACAAGAGCAATGTGGACGGGGGAGCAGTTTTGTACAAGTTGTGTTGATTAACTGTTTTTGTGTGTGTGAGTAAAATTCTACCCATAAGTTAAATGTGTGTTATGTAAAGTTTGCTTACTTTAGGCGCAAGAAGTGAGCAGTATAATTAAACGTTGTAGTTAAAGGATTATTTCTATATGGCATACAATTTAAATTGCTTTAGTGGGTTTTGTGACAAATAGAATTTAAAGTAAACATGGCGATGGGGCAGGTTGGCCAAGAGACGCCGGGGCACGATGGCCACCCGGCCCAACCTGCGCCTTCCTATATATTTTTTAAATTCGATTAAAGATTTATTATTTCTTTATAATTTGTCGAGTTTATGAAATTATTAACATAAATTTCTAAGTTAAACATATTTCGATACGATTCAGAGGTCAAAAGATCGTCATATTCACGAGATAAAAAACGTTTTGAAAAGAAAACACCAAACTGTAAATTTTGCTACAATCTTAAATAGCGATCTGAGTAGTCAGAATCTGTTTCTTCTCTTTGTTTTTAGAACATCAGAGTTATGGCCATAGTTCAAACCATTTGTTTTATCTATAGCAACATAAAAATGGCGCGAAATTATAAAAGAAAGAGTGAAAGAGGAATTATTTCTGAAGATACGATGCTAAAAGCAGTTTTAGAAGTAAAAGAAAAGGGAAGATCTGTGAGGGCTACTAGCGAGGTATTTGGGATTCCAAGAAAAACTTTGGGGAGGTACTGTGCTAAGTACAGACAGATCTCATGTAAGCCTACACAGTCAATTGAACTTCAGGAAACTGAAACTGAACCTCAACCCATGCCAATGGACCAAAACCCTTAGTCTGGAGGAGTCCTACAAATACTTAATGACAAGAAGAAGCCTTCGGATAAATTTGGCTATGATAAAAGACTTCAGGTATGAAATGTTGTTAACTAAAATTATTTTTATTTGCAAAGCTGTTTTTCTATTTCTAATGTTTTTTCTCTATCCTTGCCATTGTTATTGTGTCTATCTCTATGCCGTCTTGTGCACTGTATGTCTTCTGATTTGTCTCTTATCTCTCTCTCTCTCTCACAAACACACACACACTCATATATACACTCACACATGAAACGAAAAACTGTACCTCTATGGGTAACTTAGCTACAGTTGTTTATTTTCAGATATTTAATTCCGTACAAGAAGATATGTTTGAAGGCAAGTGACATATATTATGGTCTTTTACCGAAAGAAGTCAGGCGGTTTGCGTATAGATATGCTATTGCATGCAATAATGAAATAGCCCTAACATGGACCGAGACCGATGTGGCGGGAAGTGATTGGTTCACAGGGTTCTTGAAGAGGCACCCTCAACTCTCCATTAGGACTCCTCAAGCAACAAGTTTAGCCCGGTGCACCAGTTTCAACAAGCATAATGTAGAACTGTTCTGTAATAATCTCGACATAGTTTTAAAAAGATTAAAAGTGACCCCTGCGGACATCTGGAACATTGACGAAACTGGAGTAACTACCGCCCAGCGACCTGATCGTGTAATCGCTCGAAGAGGCTTTCGCCAAATAGGACGAGTGACATCGACTGAGAGAGGGTCACCTGTTAAGATCGCTTTTGCAGTTAGTGCGTTGGGTAATAGTGTGCCTCCATTCTTCATCTTCCCGAGGGTCAACTTCAAGCCCCATTTTATCCTAGACGGCCCGATTGGGTGTGATGGAGCAGCTCATCCTTCGGTATGGATGGCGGAGACAAACTTTGCAAAATATATGAAAGATTTTGTTCTACACGGTCGCTGCTCAAAAGAACGCCCTTGCGTGGTATTGATTGATAATCACAGTTCACATCTTGACTCTGAAGTTCTTGATTATTATAAAGATAATGGAATCACCTTTCTATCTTTTCCGACGCATTGTAGCCACAAGCTGCAGCCTTTAGACAGAAGTGTTTATGAGCCTTTTAAAAAGTTCGTGAACTCAGCGTGTGATGCATGGGGTACCAGTAATAAATGGCCTATGGCTATTTACGACATTTCGTCTATAGTGTGAATAGCACTTCCAAATGCTGCAACTCCCAATAACATAACCAGCGGATTTAAGGTAACTGGGATCAATCACATCAACAAAAATATTTTTACTGACAGTGATTTTATGCCTTCCTACACCTCGGATAGGTCAGACCCAAACACTGAAAACAGTCCATCAACTCGAGCTGAGATAAACGTAAGACTGTTTCCAACTCCAGAAGAGGTCAGACCTTTTGAGAAAGCAGAACACAGAAAAAGTATGGGAGCAGGGAAAAGGAAAAGAGTTTCTGCCATAGTGACAGACACTCCAGTAAAAAAAGCCCTTGAGGAAGAACAAGAACGTGCAAAAGAAAAGAATGCGAAAGCACTGGAAAGAAAACTTAAATCACTGGCTAAAAAAGCACTTTTTCAAAAAGAAAGTAGGAGCAATGGCAGAATGAAATTAACTAAATCAACCGCAGTAGGCCTAAAACGCAAGAAGAAGCCAATGGAAGATGACGATGATGATGATGATGATGATGATGAGGAAGATGAAGATTCACTGTTCCTAAGGTGTCTCAAGCCTTTTTCAAACAGTCAACCTGGAGCACAGTGGATTCAGTGCACAAACTGCAAGAGTTGGGCTCATCAGACATGCGTGAAAAACGAAATCCGTGGACTATTTTACGAGTGTTATAACTGTGCTGATCCTTTGGATGTGAACAGTGATTAAAGTTGATTGGTTTGTATTAAGACACTATAATTCCTAATAATTTTAAGCTTGCCCGTTGACATAATAAAATGTTAAGCATTTAACTCAATATTCAACTTGATTTGATGTACATTAAAGTATGTTTCTTGATAACTACTCGTTTTATTTTTATATCCTAAAGTTATACTAGTTTAACTTATCAAAATATTACATGGGTCAACGTGCCCCATCCTCTGGGCCAACTTGCCCCAAGGAAGGGGCAGATTGGCCCACTTGACATATGTCCAGTAATTAGTTTTTTAAAACTTTTTAACTCATATTTTCAAGGTTAATAATTGTGATGCAGATGCAGTAAGACTGCTCTAAATACTTAGCAATAACTTCATAAATTTAAATATGCAAAAAAAATTAATATAATTTTTTTTAAATATGGCCAATGTGCCCCGGTCTCCCCTAAGTAACCCTACATATATTTTTCGGGAAGCGGGTTGGTTTTATTCATGATGATAATATACGATGTTATTCCCCATTCCCCTAGCTATAAAACCCTATTTTACAACATAGCCTTACGCCACCACATTCGGAGGACTTGCATGCCCGCATGATATCACTCTACTGCTTGAAGTCGGAGCCAATGCCTTGCAGCATCAATAACCTGGCAGTCATCCACGTACTGATTCCCGCAGCGTGTACTCTTCATTGGGCCAAACAGATGGAAGGTGGAAGGTACTACATCCGGGACGTAGGGCGCATGACCAATGAAGTTTTGTGGGCTCCTTTCGGGTTCGCAAACTTGTGTGAGACCTTACTTGTCGTGGACAAGAATTAGTTCGTTTGCAATTTATGTGGCGACCAACAAGCTGAAGACATTCCTTCAGTTTACTGAGTGCAGCACAATACACTTCGAAGTTGATCTTTGCAACATGAGGCAGGGCTTCAAACAGAATAACCCCTTCAGGGTCCGTGAAGTCTGTCGCGATCACATTATCGCCTGAGGTTGCGGCTTTGAACTTTTTCTTCGGAGGAGGAGTGATGTTCCACCACTCCCTGTATTGCCGTTTCATTTTCCTTTCGAAGTGATGAACACATGTTTCATCGTCTGTGGTGCTGCTCGACAATATTCACACAATCAGCCTCGTAACGCGCAAGCAATTCCGCACGGATGGTCCTTCGTTGCTTTTTATGATCTTCAGTTAGGCGGCGAGGAATCCATCGGGCACACACTTCTGAGCATCCCAACTGGTGAACGAGTATGTCAGCATTACCAACAGGGTCGTCCAATTGAGCAGCGAGATGTTTGATGCGTCGATCACCTCGAATGAGAGTGTCGCATGTTCCTACACTGCAAGGGTCACAGCTGTGTTTGACCGACTGGCACACGGGAGGTCGGACACGTTTGCGCGATGCTTTTGCGATGATGACAGACTCCTCACCCAATGACTCACTGTGCTTTTGTTCACTGTTGGGTCTCGGCAGACGTTCTGCAAGCGCCTACGAACATCTATGATGTTCTGGTTTTCCGCCAAAAGAAACTCAACGACAGCTCTCTGTTTCAGGCGCATTTGCGTTACTGACGCCATTTTGAAGACTATATGCAGCACCGCCATCCATGGGAAATTCATGAAACTGTACGGGGTAAAGCAGGAATATTTTACGATATACCACAACAAGTTCTACATTTTTTTCAACCGAAATTGGCCGAGAAAAAAAAGGTGTTGCATCACTTATTGAACAACCGTCGTAACAATACACGCCGAAGTATATAAGGCGTCCATTGACTTTATCAGTGAGATGCAAAGAAAATTGAGTAGCTGCAGTGCCTTGTAAATGATTTAGACGCACCTGCAACCATTGGCGCATTAGTTATCGTGCACTGAAGCTGTGTCAGTTTTCTCGTCCGTCGGTCACATGCCAGTCGCTTCCATCGTGAGTAAGGGCCTCAGGAATTCTCATTTAGGCGCTTATTAGCCCTCTCGCTCCCGGCATCTCCTTGCGAATGCGTCACGAGCGCGGCGCCTTACTCACTATATCGCCAGCTCACGCAGCTTCCGCGGTAATTGCGAACTATGTTCATTAAGCGTGCGCGAACCTCCGCCCACATCCGGCTCCAACCTAAACTTCGGCGCCTGTTCAGTCTGCTCATCAGCCTCCATCACCAGTCACGGCACGGTGTTGTTAAATTGTGTTTCTCGATTGCTAATGCGAGGGTTGCCAGGTCCCGGTATTCCGGGACAGCCGTGGTTTCAGATTAAAGAAATTGGTGACTCGAAAAATATGCATCTCATCGAAAGTTTGGAATATCATAGAGTTTACTACAACGACTTCTTGTAGTACACTCACTGAGGTTTGTACAGTACCTTATGAACGAAATAAAAATAATTTCTTCTGAAAACAAGAATGATTTTGTTTAGTCATAAAAAAAGTCACAAAACAAAGCAGGCTCTTAAGTGAAAACAAAAACGGTGAAAATCTTTATCTCATGATGTTGGTTGTTAGTCTTTAGTAGTGAGTGTGTCCCCGCACATGGACATGAGGTCCTGAAGATAGTCAGGTTTGCAATGGCCAACTTCAACAGGTCCCATGCATGCTCAGTTGGATTCATGTCTGGAGACTGTGCTGGCCAATGCATTAGGTTGACGTTGCATCTTTTAGCGTTGTTAACACAGTTCAGGACTTTCTTACGAATGTAATACATGTTTGTTCCGCAGTATTCGATGTTATTTACATTTCTGTCTGATCTGAGAAGGAAGAATGGAATAAATACTTGGCGATTTCTGAGTGTGTGGTTAGCTCGGAACCTACGAGGGAAGCTTAAATTGCTGCGAGTGAAACGAAGAGCAATAATATTCGTAGGCCTACACTTCCTTGTCATAGAGTTGATAGCAGTTCCTGTTGTGACATCAAAATGATATCACATTTGCGGAAAGCCTTGTGAAATGACTGATACCTGAACAAAGTTTAAAAAAGACCCACCAACTGCCAATTACATTCGGCAATGGTATGCGCAGTTTAAGGCTTCAGGATACCTCTCCAAGGGGAAATCAGCGGGACGGCCTGCAGGAAGTGAAGAAACAGCTAACCGCGTTCAGGTGAGTTTTGCACGTTGCCCAGAGAAGTCTACGAAGAGAGCAAGCAGAGAACTGAATATACTACAACCGACGTTTGGAAGATCTTAAGGAAACGACTGAAGCTATCGACTTACCGCTTGCATTGCTACAAGCCCTGACTCCAGGCGACAAAGTCAGATGCACTGAATTTTCGGCATAGTTCTAACAGCTTACGGAAGAGGATATGTTTTGTGAGGAACTCATGTTTCAAATTTAAGATCCTTTTGTCATCTGCGAAAAGACCGTTACTGGACACTCTTATCTGGACATGATGGGAAATTGGTTCGTGCCGCAGCTGGAGACTGACAGTGTGGACTTAACCTATCAAAAAGATGCTGCTCCACCCCACTTCCATCATGATGTTCGCGACTTACTAAACAGCAAATTGAGAAACCTATGGATCTGTGGTCTGAGGGTTGATGATCAGCAATTCATATCACGGCCTCCACGCTCTCCCAGCATGATCCCACGCATATTTTTTTTGTGCGGGGTTATGTGACAGATTCAGCGTTTACGCCTCGTCTACCAACAAACCTACCAAAACTGCGAGCTCGCATCAGCAGTGCTTTTGATCAGGTTGACAGGGACATCCTGCGCTCAGTGCCTGAAGAACTTGATTATCGATTTGATATCTGCAGAATCAGTAGGGTGCACATATAGAGTGCTTGTAGTATGTGGAAAATAAAGCTTTTTGAGTTTTTCTGTATCTACATCTACATCTACATGACTACTCTGCAATTCACATTTAAGTGCTTGGCAGAGGGTTCATCGAACCACAATCATACTATCTCTCTACTATTCCACTCCCGAACAGCGAGCGGGAAAAACGAACACCTAAACCTTTCTGTTCGAGCTCTGATTTCTCTTATTTTATTTTGATGATCATTCCTACCTATGTAGGTTGGGCTCAACAAAATATTTTCGCATTCGGAAGAGAAAGTTGGTGACTGAAATTTCGTAAAAAGGTCTCGCCGCGACGAAAAATGTCTATGCTTTAATGACTTCCATCCCAACTCGTGTATCATATCTGCCACACTCTCTCCCCTATAACGTGATAATACAAAACGAGCTGCCCTTTTTTGCACCCTTTCGATGTCCTCCGTCAATCCCACCTGGTAAGGATCCCACACCGTGCAGCAATATTCTAACAGAGGACGAACGAGTGTAGTGTAAGCTGTCTCTTTAGTGGACTTGTTGCATCTTTTAAGTGTCCTGCCAATGAAACGCAACCTTTGGCTCGCCTTCCCGACAATATTATCTATGTGGTCCTTCCAACTGAAGTTGTTCGTAATTTTAACACCCAGGTACTTAGTTGAATTGACAGCCTTGAGAATTGTACTATTTATCGAGTAATCGAATTCCAACGGATTTCTTTTGGAACTCATGTGGATCATCTCACACTTTTCGTTATTTAGCGTCAACTGCCACCTGACACACCATACAGCAATCTTTTCTAAATCGCTTTGCAACTGATACTGGTCTTCGGATGACCTTACTAGACGGTAAATTACAGCATCATCTGCGAACAGTCTAAGAGAACTGCTCAGATTGTCACCCAGGTCATTTATATAGATCAGGAACAGTAGAAGTCCCAGGACGCTTCCCTGGGGAACACCTGTATGTGCAAAGACCTGTCACAATATGTCAAATCTTATAGCTACACCAAAGCTATGAAATCGCTTCAGTCATCACGAGTGATCAGTTTCGCCAATAGAAAAGGAAGGTTAGGGTTTAACGTGCTGTCGACGACAAGGTATTTGGGGACGCAGAACAAACTCAGGCACTCTATACATAGTCTTAGGTAGGGCAGTTAGATATTTTGGTGTCATGGCACCAGCACATTTCAGTGACTTTATGATAATTAGTTACGAAGTCTCTTGGTGAAAAAGAAAACGGTCGTGAGGTAATAGAAGTACCTGAAATGTAGCTTTGCTGGTTTTTATTACATTTACATTGTTCAGCTGTAGAGCACAAAATAACAAAATTAATTTAAAATTAATAAAACGAACATGTGGCGCTGAGAAATGAAAGATTAATTTTGCTGGATCCCAACATAGTGGAGTGATATTCTACCATATTATAGCAAAACATCATGAAATGTGTACGAATCCCTAACATAGGAATACATCACGAAGTGTGTACAACACCATATCAGTGGAATATATCATAAATGTGTAAAACTCCTTTAAATCTACGGAACATCACCTTATCCCAAAGTGACACCTCGAAACATAACACCTTTTCTGTGATCGTGCTGTGTATGACCGAGATTAAGTCGGCATCAGCCAGCAAAGGAGCGAAAAACCAAGTGCAACTAATAAACCGATCTTAATTCTCTGAGTGATGACTATTTTTTATAAATTTTTGATGGTGTACAGCATTTAGTCACAAATTGTTTTTAGCTTGCTTTATTCAAAAAGAATCAATACCAGTTTTGAATTTATACAACTGGTTGATACTTGTTCTTGCCAAAGTTACATTTTAATATGTGGCGTTATTATAACTATGCTGCGTCTACATGACTACCTACAGCGCATTGATGATAGCTGCGCTGTTAGCCGAAATATATATTTGCAATAAAATGCAGATAATATTACGGCCGACGCTGTCCTTTTTTCTGTCCTGGCCTGGATTACGCCACCCTCGTGGGGCACAACCATTTCCAGGGAATCAGACCTGACTTTGTAACACGATGTCACATTTGATCATGAGAATACACTAGATGCAGGGGGGGGGGATGGGGAAGGGGAGGTGGTAGGGGGAAGAGTAAGAGGAGGGGGAAGGGCGTTTGGAAGGGGGGCAGGTGGAGGAGTTCGTAGTAGCTTTAAAATTCCTTTGGGAGTGTCGAACCCACGATCATAATAGCCTGTATAGGGGTATGGTTCTTTCTCCACAAAATAGAAGTACCACACCAGTGAGGATTCGACACTGGCTGAATAAAGGACACCGGATGGGAGGGATGGAAGTATGGCGTTTCCTCCATTAGTGGTACACATGCAAGAGCGCTACTGTACTATTTGTTGATATTTACCATATTACCACATTAATTGATTAGCTACAGTTAATATAGTAATTACTTGAATGACGCTAAATTACATACTATTTTTCCAGCTTATTGACGCAGTGAAATGGAAGTGATGTTTCTTGCATGCCAGTGGTAAATATATCTACCTTCAAGCTATTAGCCGCGCGGGATTAGACGAGCGGTCTCGGGCGCTGGAGTCATGGGCTGTGCGGCTGGTCCCGGCGGAGGTTCGAGTCCTCCCTCGGGCATGGGTGTGCGTGTTTGTCCTTAGGATAATTTAGGTTAAGTAGTGTGTAAGCTTAGGGACTGATGACCTTAGCAATTAAGTCCCATAAGATTTCACACACATTTGAACATTTTCTTTTCAAGCTATTGACAACCACTGCTTTAGGAAGTTAATAACTGTTAGCAGAGATTACAAAAAGAAAAAAAAAACGTGAAACAACACTGCTCGGGTAACAAAGGTACTTCTTGTCTTCTTACCTTGTGGTAAGTATAGGTATAATGGATAAACTCATTTGCTGTGGACAAGCGATTTATTACAGAAGCATAGTTGTGCACTGCTGTAAAATCTAATTTTGTGCACCTACTAAATACGTTCATTTAGTGGTGTTCATCTCCAAAACAGGATCTGTTTGACTCCACGCATGTCTGCATTCGTTCTTTCCACTGCCCAGAGCAAATATACATATCGTTCTCTGTTAAACTGGAGCCCCAGAATATGCCTGTAATAAAATAATTGACAGCTGCCACTCAGTTGAAGGATTTTGATGAAACTTGCTAAGAAAACGGCAAAAGATGGAAAAATAGTAATGCTTCAGTACGCCACGACTGAAAAAGTCTATTAATGGAAGAGTAATAGATTCATTTTTACCAGTATATGTATCTTCAATAACATTCTAAGGAAACAGCATTACGATATGAGAATGTGGCCCCCTAATGCGATGTTTATAACAAATTTGCAGGATATCACCGGAAAATCCGAACGGGAAATATTAACAGAAGTCTGCATAATAACTAGTCTAGTGAATTGTTCATCAAACATCTGTGCCCCGAGACGGCGAGAAGTTTGAGGACAACAGGGTAATTGGAGCAAGAAGGGTGAAGCCCGCTAATTAGACACGCGACAGTTAACTGAACCTAGCCCGTCCTCATTTTCTCCTCACGGCAGTCGGCAAATTATGCCTTGTCGCCAACAGCGACCAAATGCCAGCTGAAAGCAGAGCCTTATACAGTTCATTCCAGAACCATCTTAAACGAAGAATGTCTTTGTTTCGTGACGAAAATTCCAGAGACTATTGCTAACGTTACGATCGGTAACGATAGTGCCGGCCGCTGTGACCGAGCGGTTCTAGGCGTTTCAGTCCGTAACTGCGCTGCTGCTACGGTCGCAGATTCGAATCCTGCCTCGGGCATGGACGTGTGCGATGTCCTTAGGTTAGTTAAGTTTAAGTAGTTCCAAGTTCTAGGGGACTGATGATTTGAGATGTTTAATCCCATAGTGCTCAGAGCTATTTTCGTTTGGTGTTACAAGAAGCACCGTATCGAATATTTGTACCACATGCGTGGAAAACGAAAAAACATTTACATCTCCATCTACATCCATACTCCGCAAGCCACCTGACGGGGTGTAGCGGAGGTTCCTTGAGTACCTCTATCGGTTCTCCCTTCTTTCCCGTCTCCTATTGTTCGTGGAAGGAAAGATTGTCGGTATGCCTCTGTGTGGGCTCTAATCTCTCTGATATTATCCCCATGGTCTCTTCGCGAGATATACGTAGGAGGGAGCAATATACTGCTTGACTCCTCGGTGAAGGTACGTTCTCGAAACTCTGTTCCACTTCGTAATTGAAAACGTAAACCACGTGTGTACTTTTACCTCACCCCTCATGGTAATGTACATGTGCGTCAGTGAAAAAGACCAATAAAAAGGTGTTAGCATGTGGACGTAATGTGCTGTTCCAGTCTCTTCTGTACCTAACGTCCATCACAGTTACCTTTGGATCCCTACGTAATTCGGTGCTCTCCGATACACACGATCGAACAGCGGAGGAGTGGTACTCAAGCGTCAACTTTAGGTTACAATATCTCCGGATGTAATTAACATTTTACAATGCAACAAACGGCACTGATTATGTATTTGTTTATATGTTCACGTGTGATAGCAAAACTAACGGGGTTCCATTTAAAAAAAACGTAGGTTTGTGTTGAAAAATCATACTTCCGTGTATTTTTTTATGGTTTGTATTAACCAATTACACTAGCCCCTCTCCTCACGTTCGGTCTGTGGAATCGTTTCGTCAGTATTTGATGTGGTTTACGAAATATATCCAGCGGTAACGTTAGGTGACTCACCCTGTATATATAAATTTTCGGTGCCTACAGTGTCACGTCTTTCAGTGTCACACAAATTTTTATTTTTAAAGGGGATCACTTAAGACCATTTCCACGCGTTCGCGCCTCAAATTTCTCCCTCATATCACAAAATTGTCGGCTGATGTAGTACCAACTGAAAAAATAAATTCCTTTCAAAGCACAGTTTCGTATATAATTTATATTCAAAACCTTACACCTTTCTCATAGAACAAATCCTACATCGAGAATACTTTACACAACTTTAAGGGAAGAAATGCTTCCGATAATTATTACAGTATTTAAAGAACATCAAAATATGAACAGGCTGAAATGAACAAACAGTACATGAGACTATGTTAATCAATTCATCTGTAAAAAACTAAGAAGCATATTATTAGCAAAATGAGAAATACGCAAAAGTGAAATGCCAAAATGAGCACTTCTCAATTGGGAGTAAACCAAAACAATTACAATGGCTGAAAGAGAGCACAGTAACGT
Source organism: Schistocerca gregaria (assembly GCF_023897955.1). Taxonomy (NCBI): domain Eukaryota; kingdom Metazoa; phylum Arthropoda; class Insecta; order Orthoptera; family Acrididae; genus Schistocerca; species Schistocerca gregaria. Next base: position 146,904,233 of record NC_064921.1, read on the forward strand.
GAGCCCTAAACGAAAAAATTCAAATTTCTTCACCTGTTTCACCTCAGTACTCTTAAAATAGAAATCAAAAAACGTTTTGCAACACCTCTCTTCCCAGAACTCCTGAAGATAGTCGTTGACTGTGGCTATTGTATCGCAGACATAGTCCCTTTGACTGTTCAGACATGTCACTAAACCCGCCCAAAGACGTAAACAACCATGCATGAGCAGCGCCTATTAGACGGAGGGGGTCCAACAGCCAATCAGTTCCAGTCATTCCACCAGGAAGAACGTACACGGCTCGTGTTGTCTGTAGTTCAACCATGTCAATACCGCAGTTGGATTGCGTCCGCATTGTTACTTTTTGCCAGGAAGGGCTCTCAACAAGGGAAGTGTCCAGTGTCCAGGCGCCTCGGAGTGACCCAAAGCGATGTTATTCGGACATGGAGGAGAAACAGGAATTGTCGATGACATGCCTCGCTCAGGCCGCCCACGGGCCACTACTGCAGTGGATGACCGCTACCTACGGATTATGGCTCAAAGGAGCCCTGACAGCAACGCCACCATGTTGAATAATGCTTTTCGTGCAGCCACAGGACATCGTGTTACGACTCAAACCATGCGCAATATGCTGCATGATGCGCAACCTCACTCCTGACGCCCATGGCGTGATCCATGTTTGCAACCACGACACCATGCAGCGCGGTACAGATGGGCCCAACAACGTGCCTAGTGGATCGCTCAGTATTGGCACCACGTTCTTTTCAGCGATGAGTGTTGCACATGCCTTCAACCAGACAATCGGTGGAGACTTGTTTGGAGGCAACCCGGTCAGGCGGAACGCCTTGGACACAGTGCCCATCGACTGCAGCAAGGTGGAGGTTCGCTGCTGTTTTGGGGTGGCATTATGTGAGGTCGACGGATGCCGCTGGTGGTCATGGAGGTGCCGTAACGGCTGTACTATACGCGAATGCCACCCTCCGACCGATAATGCAACAGTATCGGCAGCATATTGGTGAGGCATTCATCTTCATGGACGACAATTCGCGCCCCCATCGTGCTCATCTTGTGAATGACTTCCTTCAGGATAACGACATCGCTCGACTAGAATGGTCAGCATGTTATTCAGACTGAACCCTATCGAACATGCCTGTGATGGATTGAAAAGCGCTGTTTATGGACGAGGTGACTCACCAGTCACTCCGAGGGATCTATGCCGAATCGCCGTTGAAGAGTGGGACAATCTGGACCAACAATACCTTGCTAAACTTGGGGATGTCATGCCACGACGAATATAGACATGCATCAATGCAAGAGGACGTGCTACTGGGTATTAGAGTTACTGGTGAGTACAGCAATCTGGGCGATCTCCACTGAAGGTGTCGCTGTATGGTGGTATAACATGCAATCTGTGGTTTTCATGAGCAATAAAAAGGGCGGAAATGATATTTATGTTGATCTCTATTCCATTTTTCTGTACAGGTTCCGGGGAACTCTCGCAACCGAGGTGATACAAAACTTTTTTTGATGTGTGTATTAATTTCGCATATGAGCAAAATATCTGTAATTCTTAAAATAAAGCTTTTATGCTGTAATTATAATTATTAAACTGTCGCGATTGCTCATTTTGTAATATAGAGTGTGTGTCAAAAAAATGTATACACACTTTGAACTGTCATAGACAACTTATTTTCCGTTCTACAAGGTTAAATATCTGTGAGAAAGTAATGTTATGTTTCTTCAACAGGTGGCAGCAGTGGCAAGCAAGTAACTGCAACATGGTGGACGTGCGTTTGAGCTTTGAAACGCGGATGCAGATAATTAAGTGGTACTGGAAGTTTCAGAATGTAGCTACGGTTCGAAGACAGTGGAGAAGTGAGTATGGTACAGAACCACCTTCAAGGTTAACAATTACACGTCCACGAGACAAATTCGAAATTCATGGAACAGTGTATGATGTGCATAAAGGTCGACCAGGGCGACCTCGTACAACTACAAGTGATGATTCCACAACTGCGGTCTTGGAAATATTTCAGCGTTCGCCTAAAAAATCTTCAAAGCAAGCGGCAAGTGAGAGTAATGTAAGTGCTAGTAGTGTGCTACGCATTCTGAAGAAAGGCAAGTTTCGTGTGTACATTCCAAGGCTGGTGCAACAGCTGAGTGACGACGATCCAGATCGAAGGTTAGAATTATGTGAATGGGTTCAGGAGATGGTGACACGTGAACCGGGATTTGTGGGTAGCATAGTTTGGTCGGATGAAGCCCAATTCAAACTCAATGGAACTGTCAATAGGCACAATTGTGTGTATTGGGCTGAAGATAATCTTCACATTACAGTTGAAAAGGCTGTGAATTTGCCTGGTGTGAATGTGTGGTGTGGTTTGTCTGCAAGGGGACTCATTGGACCTTTCCGCTTTGAAGGTACTGTTACTGGAGAAACGTACCTAACAATGCTTGCTGATTCCATATTCCCTGTCATTCGTGCATTATACGGTAATGATGAGTTTTATTTCCAACAAGATGGCACCTCGCCCCACTATCATAGGGCCGTACGAGCATACCTGGATCACAATGTGCCAGGCCAGTGGATGGGACGCAGGGAACCAATCGAGTTTCCTGCACGCTCTCCAGTCCTCACGCCGCTGGATTTCTTCTTATGGGGCACAGTAAAAGATGAGGTGTACAAACGTAAACCACGTAACCTGGACACACTTTGGAATGAGATTCAGGTGGTGTGCACAGAAATCTCATTGGACACTTTGGTACGATGTACTGTATCAGTGGTGACTCGTACTCAGAAATGTATTGATGCTGAAGGCCACCAGTTTGAACATTAATCGCATTTGCAAAGTACATTTATTTTTCCAATTGGACTTGAAGCTTTCCATTTCCAGAAATTTAACGTTGTAGAAAGGGAAATAAATTTTCTATGACGCTTCAAAGTGTGTATACATTTTTTTGACGCACCCTGTATTTCACCAACCAACATCAATGATGTGATAGAATGTCGTCATTTCCCAGCCCAGTCTGGCTGCTGCTAGTCTCCGACCAATGGTACAGTATGTTGTAGGCAGTCTACTAATTGTTCTCAGCAGGCGCAGATATGAAGGTGTTAAAACGCCTTTTTGCAGATACGGTGACCCTCCCTTGTGGTGGTCAGAGGTAGTCAACCAGAACATTGAGGATGAGCGTGTCTACTCTCATGGTTCCATGCAGTCCAACATCAGGACCACTGTTACATCTGAGTGCCTCACAAGTCTGTAAATTGCACGATTCGACCAGCCGGCCGATAGAGACACACAATGAAGCCCCTTTCAAACTCTGTCAGGTACTGATAACGCTGTCTCAAAGAAGTACGATCACAGAAAGAAGAAACTCCTGGTCGTGACACAAATTTACTGTTGCTACTCTATATGAAGTGATACAATAAATATAACATACTTCCATGTAGAACTGGGACTGGAATAAAAGTCAGTGACTAATGTAGAACAATTAATTTTTATAAAATTTATCTTTCCTTCCACGATAAGTTTCTAAATGACATGATTTACTATTGTCGCCCCACAATGAGAAACATACGAGGGTCATTTTGAATGTAAGGAACGTTTGTTTCTTCAGGCATTTGTATTCGAGATAATGAAAGAAAACTTATTTTCCAGCATATTTTACTAATTTAGCTACCTACTACCACGTAGACGACGTTCAGATTTATACATTTAACAAAGTGCCCCACAAGTATTCTTCTGTTTACTCAATTGCTGCCAAGTTGTAGAACCAGAACTATCAGTCTCCTCCAGTTCGTTGTCAGTTCTATAGTGTTTTCCGCTCAAAAATGTCCTTCAGTTTCGGATAAAGATGGTACTCGCAGGAACAAGAACAGGGCTATAAAGTGGATGTTCATATACTTCCCACCTAAATGGCAGAAATAAATCCATAGTCAATGTAGCAGAATGCTCCTAAGCGTTATCGTGAAGAAAATCAGAATGATTTTCTTTAAGAGTGAACCGTCATTTGACTGTGTATTACTGGATTTATCTTCTGTACTACTTAGATTTGGGCTTTTATGCTATTATCAAGTACAATGCTGAAAGTCGCCGGAACATTTTTTTCTTTGACAGTTACATCTTAGAGATATGTGTTAGTCTTGTTTACCTGCTTTGGACTGCCTTAACTGATATAACATAATAATGGTCTCACAACTTTTAACACTGTACTTGATGATGGCATAAAAACCGAAATCTAGATAGTACAGAAATAAATATAGCAATACACAGTCAAATGGCGGTTTACTCTTTCAAAAAATATTCCATGACTGGGCTAAGCACCATCGAGTCTGTGGTTCAACAATCTTCGCCATCATCGTCGTTCCGAAAAGACAATTCTGCTCCCATTCGTCGTTTTTTGTGTTCACCTTTAGAATGTCGAGGAACCCATCTGGCAGACACTTATCTATAGCCTGAATCACGACTAACACTTTGATAAAGAACTGATCGTGAAATTTCAGGTAAGCACTAGCTCACTCCATGACTCGTGAAACGTCTTTCCGGCTGAGTTTGGCCCTCGATCGGTGATTTGAGTCTTAAGTCATTACTAAAAAGCGTGAGCATTCGTTCTTCAGTCCAGAGACTGGTTTGATGCACCTCTCCATGCTAGTCTATCCTGTGCAAGCTTTCTTCATCTCCCAGTACCTACTGCAACCGACACCCTTCTGAATCTGCTTAGTGTATTCATCTCTTGGTCTCCCTCTACTTTACCCTCCACGCTTCCCTCCAATACTAAACTGGTGATCCCTTGATGCCTCACGACTTGTCCTACCAACCAATCCCTTTTTTTTTAGTCGGGTTGTGCAACGAATTCCTCTTCCCCCCAACTCAATTCAGCAGCTCCTCATTAGTAATGTGATCTACCCATCTCATCTTCAGCATTCTTCTGTAGCACCACATTCCGAAAGCTTCTATTCTCTTCTTGACTAAACTATTTATACCCCTTGTTTCGCTTCCATACATGGCCACACTCCTTATAGACCTTTAAGAAAAAGCTTCTTGACACTTAATCCTACACTCGATGTTAACAGATTTCTCTTCTCCAGAAACATTTTCCTTGTCAGAGCCAGTCTACATTTTATATCCTCTCTACGTCGACCATCATCTGTCATTTTGCCCCCTCCCCCCAGAAGGCAGAACTTATCTACTACCTTAAGTGTCTCATTTCATAATATAATTCCATCAACATCACCCGATTTTATTCGACTACATTCCATTATCCTCGTTATGCTTTTGTTGATGTTCGTCTTATATCCTCGTTTCAAGACACTGTCCATTCCGTTCAACTCCTCTTCCAGGTCCTTTGCTGTCTCTGACAAGATTACAATGTCATCGGCGAACCTCAAAGTTTTAATTTTTCTCCATGGATTTTAATTCCTAATCCTGATTTTTCTTTTGTTTCCTTTACTGCTTGCTCAATATACACACTGAATAACATCGGGGAGAGGCTACAACCCTGTCTCACTCCCTTCCCAACCAGTGCTTCCCTTTCACATCCCTCGACTCTTATAACTGCCATCTGGTTTCTGTACAAATTGTAAATAGCCTTTCGCTCCCTGTATCTTGCCCCTGTCACCTTTAGAACTTGAAAGAGAGTATTCCAGTCCAGTCCAGCTTTCTCTACCTCTACAAATGCTAGAAACATAGGTTTGCCTTTCTTTAATCTATCTTCTAAGATAAGTCGTAGGGTCAGTATTGCCTCACGTGGTCCAACATTTCTAAGGAATCCAAACTGATCTTACCAGAGGTCAGCTTCTACCAGTTTTTCCATTCGTCTGTAAAGAATTCGTGTTAGCATTTTGCTGCTGTGACTTACTAAACTGATAGTTCGGTAATTTTTACATCTGCAAGGCCTGCTTTCTTTGGGATTGGAATTATTATATTCTTCTTGAAATGTGAGGGTATTTCGCCTGTTTCATACATCTTTCTCACCAAATGGTAGAGTTTTGTCAGGGCTAGCTCTTCCAAGGCTATGACTAGTTCTAATGGAATGTTGTCTACCCCCATGGCCTTGTTTCGACTTAGGTCTTTCAGTGCTCTGTCAAAATCTTCACGCAGTATCATATCTCCCATTTCATCTTCATCTACATTCTCTTCCATTTCCATAATATTTTCATCAAGTACATCGCCCTTGTATAAACCCTTTATATACTCTTCTACCTTTCTGCTTTCCCTTCTTTGTTAGAACTGGGTTTCCACCTGAGCTCTTGATATTCATACAAGTGCTTCTCTTTAGTCCAAATGTCTCTTTAATTTTCCTGAAGGCATTATCTGTTTTACCTCTAGTGATATATACCTCTACATCCTTACATTTGTCCTCTAACTACCCCTGCTTAACCATTTTGTACTTCCTGTCGATCTCATTTTTGAGACGTTTGTATTCCTTTTTGCTTGTTTCATTTACTGCATTTTTATATTTTCTCCTTTCATCAATTACATTCAATATATCTTCTGTTACACAAATTCTCTCTCTGAAACTCTCTGGTTTCTTCAGATTATCCAAGTCCCATCTCCTTAAATTCCTACCTTTTTGCAGTTTCTTTAGTTTTAGTCTACAGTTCATAACCAATAAACTGTGGTCAGAGTTCACATCCGCCCCTTGAAATGTCTTACAATTTAAAACCTGGTTCCTAAGTCTGTCTTAGCATTATATAATCCATCTGATATCTTTCATTCTCTCCAGGCCTCTTCCACGTATACAGCTTTCTTTCACGATTCTTAAACCACGTGTTAGCTATGATTAAGTTATGCTCTGTTCAAAATTCTACCAGGCGGTTTCCTCTTTCATTCCCCACCCCCAGTCCATATTCACATGCTACTTTTCATTCCCTTCCTTTCCCTGCTGTGAATTCCAGTCCCCCATGATAATAAATTTTCATTACCCTTACTATCTGAATGATTTCTTTTGTCGCATCGTACATTTCTTCAATATTTTCGTCACCTGCGGAGCTAGTTGGCATATAAACTTCTGCTACTGTGGTAGGTGTTGGCTTCGTGTCTATCTTGACTACCATAATGCGTTCACTACGGTGTTCGTAGTAGCTTTTCCCGCGCTCCTATTTTTTTATTCATTATTAAATCTACTCCTGCATTACCCCTATTTGATTTTGTATTTGTAACCCTGTATTCACCTGACCAGAAGCCTTACTCCTCCTGCCACCAAACTTCACCAATTACCACTATATCTAACTTTAACCTATACAGTTCCCTTTTAAATTTCCTAACCTACCTGTCAGATTAAGGGATCTGACATTCACGTTCCGATCCGTTGAAAGCCAGTTTCCTTTCTCCTCATAACGACATCCTTCTGCGTAATCCCCACCCGGAGATCCGAATAGGGGACTATTTTACCTTCGGAATATTTTACCCAAGAGGACGCCATCATCATTTAATGATACAGTAAAGCTGCATGCCCTCGGGAAAAATTACGCCTGTAGTTTCTCCTTGCTTTCAGACGTTCGCAGTACCAGCACAGCAAGGCCGTTTTGGTTAATGTTACAAGGCCAGATCAGTCAATCATCCCGACTATTGCCCCTGCAGCTACTGAAAAGCCTGCTGCTCCTCTTCAGGAACCACACGTTTGTCTGGCCTCTCACCAAGACACCCTTCCGTTGAGGTTGCACTTACGGTACAGTTATCTGTAACGCTGAGACAAGCAAGCCTCTTTCAACCAACGGCAAGTTCCAAGGTTCATGGGAGGGGGATGCAAACAATATTAATAGAAAAATCAAGCTTTTTGCAGGTGAAGCAGTTATTTGTAATGAAGTACTATCTGAGAGAAGGTGCACAAATATTCAGTCAGATCTTGATACACTACTGGCCATTAAAATTGCTACACCAAGAAGAAATGCAGATGATAAACGGGTATTCATTGGACAAATATATTATACTAGAACGGACATGTGATGACATTTTCACGCAGTTTGTGTGCACAGATTCTGAGAAATCAGTACCCAGAACCACCACCTCTGGCCCTAATAACGGTCTTGATACGCCTGGGTATTGAGACAAACGGAGCTTGGATGGCGTATACAGGTACAGGTGCCCATGCAGCTTCAACACGATACTACAGTTCACACAGTTCATCAAGAGTAGCGACTGGTGTATTGTGACGAGCCAGTTGCTCGGCCACCATTGAGCAGACATTTTCAATTGGTGAGAGATCTGGAGAATGTGCTAGCCAGGGCAGCACTCGAACATTTTCTGTATCCAGAAAGGCCCGTACAGGACCTGCAACATGCGGTCGTGCATTATCCTGCTGAAATGTACGGTTTCGCAGGGACCAAATGCAGGGTAGAGCCGCGGGTCGTAACACATCTGAAATGTAACGTCCACTGATCAAAGTGCCGTCAATGCGAACAAGAGGTGACCGAGACGTGTAAATAATGGCACCCCATACCATCACGCAGGGTGATGCGCTAGTGTGGCGATGACGAATACACGCTTCCATTGTGGGTTCACCACGATGTCGCCAAACACAGATGCGACCATCAGGCGCTCCTGTCTGTGATGCAGCTCCAAGGGTAACCGCAGCGATGGTCTCGAGCAGATATGGTTCAAATGGCTCTGAGCACTATGGGACTTAACATCTGAGGTCATCAGTCCCGTAGAACTTAGAACTACTTAAACCTAACAAACCTAAGGACATCACGCACATCTATGCCCGAGGCAGGATTCGAACGTGCGACCGTAGCGGTCGCGCGGTTCCAGATTGTAGCGCCTTGAACCGCTCGGCCACCCTGGCCGGCTACGAGCTGATAGTCTATACTACTGCAAACGTCGTCGAACTGTTCATGCAGATGGTTGTTGTCTTGCAAACGTCCCCATCTGTTGACTCGGGGATGGAGACGTGGCTGCACGATCCGTTACAGCCATGCGGATAATATACCTGTCATCTCGACTGTTAGTGATACGAGGGATACGAGGGATCCAGCACGACGTTCCGCATTACCTTCCTGAACCCACAGATTCCATATTCTGGTGACAGTCACTGGATCTCGACCACTGCGAGCAGCAGTATCGCGATACGATAAACCGCAATCGCGGTAGGCTACAATCCGACCTTTATCAAAGTCAGAAACGTGATGGTACGCATTTCTCCTCATTAAACGAGGCATCACAACAACGTTTCACCAGGCATCGCCGGTCAACTGCTGTTTGTGTATGAGAAATCGGTTGGAAACTTTCCTCATGTGAGCACGTTGTAGGTGTCGCCACCGGCGCCAACCTTGTGTGTATACTTTGAAAAGCTAATCATTTGCATATCACAGAATCTCCTTCCTGTCGCTTAAATTTCGCGTCTGTAGCACGTCATCTTCGTGGTGTAGGAGTTTTAATGGCCAGTAGTGTAATATTTCAACATGGTGCAGAGATTGACAACTAGCTCTACATGTTCAGAAATGTAAAATTGTGCACTTCACAAACCAAACGAAAAAACGCAGTATCCTATTACTATAATGTCAATATGTCACAGCTGGAATCGGTCAAGAGATACAAATACGTGGGTGTGACACTTTGTAGGATATGAATTGGAATGGTCACATAGGTACAGTTGTGGGTAAAGCACAAGCTAGACTTCGGTTTATTGGTAGCATACCGGAGATGTGCAATCAGTCTGCTAAGATATGAAACTTCCTGGCAGATTAAAACTGTGTGCCGGACGGAGACTCGAACTCGGGACCTTTGAATTTCGCGGGCAAGTGCTCTACCAACTGTGCAACCCAAGCACGACTCACGCCCCTTCCTCACAGCTTTACTTCTGCCAGTACCTCGTCTCCTACCCTCCAAACTTAACAGAAGCTCTCCTGCGAACCTTGCAGAACTAGCACTCCTGAAAGAGACATGGCTTAGTCACACCCTAAGGGATGTTTCTAGAATGAGATTTTCACTTTGCAGCGGAGTGTGCGCTGATATGAAATTTCCAGGCAGAGTCTCGGTCCGGCATACAGTTTTAATCTGTCAGGAAGTATCATATCAGCGCACAGTCCACTGCAGAGTGAAAATCTCATTCCAGTCTGCTAAGAGATTGCTTACAAATCACTCTTGAGACCCATCCTAGAATATTGCTCAAATATGTGGAAACCGTACCAGATAGGATTAACAGAGGATATTGAACGTATACAGAGAGGGGTAGTACGAATGGTCGCAGGTTTGTTTACTCCCTAGAACGCCTATGAACAAAGTTTCAAGGTTCGGCTTTAAATGGTTACTCTAGGGATGTGCCATAACCCCCTACCTATTCTAGAATGAAATTTTCACTCTAAAGCGGAGTGTGCGCTGATATGAAACTTCCTGGCAGATTAAAACTGTGTGCCGGACCGAGACTCCTCTCTTCCAAACTTCACAGAAGCCCTCCTGGCGGAATTAAAGCTGTGAGGACGGGGCGTGAGTCGTGCTTGGGTAGCTCAGTTGGTAGAGCACTTGCCCGCGAAACGCAAAGGTCCCGAGCTGCCAGGAAGTCTCATTTCACCCCTATGTATTACTCGTACAGGAATAATGAGGATAACATTAGAATAACCACGGCACGCACAAAGGCTTTCAAACAATCATTCTTCCCACGCTCCATACGCGAATCAAACAGGAAGAAAGCCTAATTACTGGTACAATGGGACGTACCCTTTGCCATGCACCTTAAGGTGGTTTGCAGAGTACAGGTGTAAACTTCTTGTGACGGAAAATCGATGCCGCCACTTATTCGCCACGTTCCACACCGCGAGGCAAAACTCTTGACAAGCTATATTCTTCACTTCGCGCTTCGCAAGGTAGTGGGACTTGGAATTGCACGTTGTGACGTCACTAACTCTTCGTCCGTGCACGCTTCCACTCCCGTGAGAGGACGCCTCGAGTACCGAGAACAGTGTCAAAATACCTTCGGTCAGGGTCAGTAAACTGGTCGCGGGGTCAGCAGCCTGCAGAGGCTCACCTTGACCTTGACCTTGAGTCAGAGGTCGCGGCGGCGAAGGAGCGATCAGCGGCGGACCGGACCGTGGGCGCTGCTTTACGCAAGCGCAGTGCGCACGTGTTGTGATCTCTGCTTCACACTCCACGTGTATGCCCTGCAAGCTTCATTATAGTGGACTACCGAGGGTACGTCTGTCTGTTATGCGTCTGTCCTCCCTTCCCCTCTTCACTCCCTAATGTCTCTGTAGGCGCAGTAGTCTCTCCCGTCTTCCTACAAAGTATGTTGAGAAGGTAAATGAGATTTCCATTTTTTTTCTAGAAAAAGTGTATTTGAAAAAAAATGTCAATACGCTTGTTGACTATTTTCGTCTTAATGGCCATCCCGTTCATTGCATGTAGTGAGCCGTAGCACAAGTTTCTTTGCGTCCTGCTCGATGTACTCTCGCTGCAGCTTCTTCCGTTCCTCTGAACCTCTTTTCCCACCTGCTCGTCCGTTGACAATGTAATTCTAGTCATGTGTGCCTTCATGGTGGTGACAAAATAGTAATCTTTCTTATAACATTCCCCTGTTAGGTATTCGTATAACCTTACTACAATGTAGTTAGAAGGAGGTGTTCACCACAGTGAGTATGTGGTTAGCTGGTACCTAGGACGGATGAACAGTTTTACAGACACAGCGTTATAGGTGTTACCCCCTCTAGATTTAATGATATCGGTATGCATAAACAGGCAGTGACTTATATTTCAACTTTGGTCCAGGTCACCAGTGATGTACCAGCAAAATTACTTATATCCTCATAGAATGGCCCTACACCTGGTATTATGGTTTTGGGTGCAATTTAGTGGGGCAGCAGGAGCACACTCGTGGTTATCCCACGCATCTTTGAGTGCAAATCTGTTCGTCAGTCTGATGATCCGACCTGTTGTGCTGCCATTCATGAAAAGCATTCCAGGTGGTGTTTTCTAACAGGATAACGCTCGCCAACCTACCGCTGTTTTGACCTTGGCCTGCTCGATCACCAGGTCTGTTTCGAATCGAGCACATATGAGACGTCGTTGGACGACAACTCCAGTATTATCAGGAAACGGCATTAACCGTCACTTTGCTCTTTCTTAATTTCTATCAGCATATTAAACTGTACGGGTCACTTATATACCGAATCAACATCATTAACGTGATTTCATATCATTTCACTGTAATTAACAGTTAGAAACCTAATGCTGTGAACTAACGAACTTACCTAAAACAGACTTTTGGAACATTTATCAGTCATCTGATGTATTTAACGTGACTTGTACGCTTTATGTATCACGTCGATAACGAAAAATTTATTAGATCGGTTGTAGTTAACTTTTTCGCTAACGATTCTCGAACATTCTGATGTAAAAGCTAATGATTCTCAGTCATTTTGATACTACTAAATTAGCATACAGAAATTTAACCTGAAATTCCGCTTTGCCATTTTGTACTGTACCTCAATTAATGTTAGGAATAAAATCCAACGTGAAGTCAAGATGCATTTAATGATTCTAAGATAGGTATTGTTACTGTAACTTCATAATCAAATTTCTACATAAACGTCAAAAGAACAATACTTAGAAATGTATTCAGAACTAATCATCATTTATTGTCTTTAAAACCGTACTAACAGTTTGTTGTAAATAATTGAATTTTCGTTATAAATCAGTAAATGTAATTGGTTTTGACAACAGACCAAAGAACATGTATTGTTAAAATAGGGTATATATAGTGAGCGATGCAAAGCACTCAAACTCAGTCGCAGTTTGGCCAATGTAATGACGCAACGTCGGTAACAGTAGCCGTTTTATCTTTCATGTTGCAAGAAGACAGTTTATGTGTGAAAATCTTTGTAAATGCTTACGGAAAATACATCTGCTGTTAAAAGGATTCACCAATATGCTGTAAAATATTTTTTCAACATCCAAGTTTTCATCACATTCGAAATCCAGGCAAATCTGCAGTATACATCGCGTGGTGGACTCTATTGGTGGAGTACATTTGAAGGGTCGAAGCTAAGTATTACACTGTAGTATACTAAATTAATCACATAATACGATGAATCATCAGTAATGAGAAGTACTTTACAGAGAACTGCATTTTGAGTACCATTAGGAACTCCATCCCACAGTCTGACATCCCCCACCTGTACACCACAATGTATGCAAGTTTGCAAGGTTGCATTCAACTTTCTGACGGTTACATCGGTTATCAATGTACCAGCATTTCACATTTGCAACGGCTCATCTAGCGCTTACATTAATTAACCTGTGATCTTGCAATATTAATCATTTAAAAAACACTACTGGCCATTAAAATTGCTACTCCACGAAGATGACGTGCTACAGACGCGCAATTTAACCGGCAGGAAGACGATTCTGTGATATGCAAATGATTAGCTTTTCAGCGCATTCACACAAGGTTGGCGCCGGTGGCGACACCTTTAACGTGCTGACATGAGGAAAGTTTCCAACCGGTTTCTCATACACAAACAGCAGTTGACCGGCGTTGCCAGGTGAATAGTTCTTTTGACGCCTCGTGTAAGGAGGAGAAATGTGTACCATCACGTTTCCGACTTTGATAAAGGTCGGATTGTATCCTATCGCGATTGCAGTTTATCGTATTGCGACTAGCTGCTATCGTTGGTCGAGATCCAATGACTGTTAGCAGAATATGGAACCGGTGGGTTCAGGACGGTAATACGGAACTCCGTGCTGGATCCCAACGGCCTCGTATCACTAGCAATCGAGATGACAGGCATCTTATCCGCATGGCTGTAACGGATCGTGCAGTCTCATCTCGATTCCTGAGTCAACAGCTGGGGACGTTTGCAAGACAACAACCATATGCACGAAAAGTTCGACGACGTTTGCAGCAGCATGTACTAACTGCTCGGAGACCATGGCTGCAGTTACCCTTGACACTGCATCACAGACAGGAGTGCCTGCGATGGTTTACTCAACGACGAACCTGGGTGCACGATTAGCAAAACGGCATTTTTTCTGGTGATTCCAGGTTCTGTTTACAGCATCATGATGGTCGCATCCGTGTTTGGTGACATCGCGGTTAACGCACACTGGAAGCGTGTATTCGTCATCGCCATACTGGCGCATCACCCGGCGTGATGGTGTGCCGTGCCATTGGTTACACGTCTTGGTCACCCCTTGTTCGCATTGATGGCACTTCGAACAGTGGACATTACATTTCACATGCGTTACGACCGCCCGCATCTCGTGGTCGTGCGGTAGCTTTCTCGCTTTCCGCGCCCGGGTTCCCGGGTTCGATTCCCGGCGGGGTCAGGGATTTTTTCTGCCTCTTGATGGCTGGGTGTTGTGTGTTGTCCTTAGGTTAGTTAGGTTTAAGTAGTTCTAAGTTCTAGGGGACTGATGACCGTAGATGTTTAGTCCCATAGTGCTCAGAGCCATTTTTTTGTTACGACCCGTGACTCTACCCTTCATTCGATTCCTGCGTAACCCTACATTTCAGCAGGATAATGTACGACCGCATGTTGCAGGTCCTGTACGTGCCTATCTGGATACAGAAAATGTTCGACTGCTGCCCTGGCCAGCACATTCTCCAGACCTCTCACCAATTTAAAACGTCAGGCCAATGGTGGCCGAGCAACTCGCTCGTCACAATACGCCAATCACTACTCTTGATGAAATGTGGTATCGTGTTGAAGCTTTAACTGTACCTGTACACACCATCCAAGCTCTGTTTGATTCAATGCTCAGGCTTATCAAGGCCGTTATTACGGCTAGAGCTGGTGGTTCTGGGTACTGATTTCTCAGGATCTATGCAACCAAATTGCGTGAAAATGTAATCGTATGTCAGTTCTAATATAATATATTTGTCCAATGAATACCCATTTATTATCTGCATTTCTTCTTGGTGTAGCAATTTTAATGGCGGCCAGTAGTGTGTGTTACTCAGACAAATGTATTCACGAAATTTCATTACTCTACATTAATTGTTTATTGGGACTGCGATTTTTTTCCGTCAGAGTATCTAAACTCCAGAGAACATCAAACGGCTGTCGTCTTTCCTCAAATCTTTATCCGATGTTTTTATTGATACAGTCTTAATTAGAATTGTCTTACACTCCAGCCTACAGTTTATGACACTTATTGACGGAGCCTTATGCCCTACACTATAAATTGTAATGGAAGGAAATAGGGAGCAAATTCATAATGCTGATGAACGAGGAAATCTCCGATAATGCAGTCTGTGGTTGCTGGCACAGTACCTATGTATATACAGTTGTATAAATCTATACAAAGCCGCATGTGTTCTGAAGTTGCCCGCCTTTGCATCGATGTGTGTTGTTCAATAAATGCCAAACGGAAGCTGACATTACCCAAAGTTCACTGACAGATACGTGCTAAACATTTCTGTACTTGTTTTTGGGCATGACACCGCAACACGCAAACAGCAGCTGGCCAAGACTGATGCGGACCGGACGTAAGGTCCCCAGCGCCGCCACCCGTTGCCATGGGAGACCCTTCAATTAGCCAGAGGTCAGACTCGTAACGCGCTAATAGACTCCTTTACCCATTTGTCTCCAGCGGTACCTTTCAGTCCGCCGAAGAAAGGAAGTTCCGCACCATTTCTCTCTGTTCGCTCTCCAAGATTTCAGCAACTCTTATGGCTATCACATTGCCGCCCTTTGTAGCCATGGTGAAAGCCCCTGTACTTCAAGGATTGTCTATGTTTTTTTTCTAGAATAACTCAGCTTTTTTACACTCGTAATTTGTTTCCTCCGACGTTAGAATTCTTTACCAATTTACGTCACAAAATGACTACCTAGACAACGCCATGACTGAAGCTTTTATATGAAACTCGCAGAATACGCGTAGCATTGTAAGAATGTAGATTGCTAAAATTACTTAGCGATATTTATGTGTTTATTTATTATTTTCTTATATTTTGTTATCTATATACAAGAACAGACGAAATGTTGCACATAAACTGGTATGTATGTATACTCGCATAGGCTGCATAGTTCTTTGCCTTTCTTTTTTTTATAAAAAACGAATTTTTTGTTATTCACAAACTGAAACACCTTCTAAACATGGTTTTTTTCGAAAGTACTTGTGAACAGAAAACGATTCTGCTGTCTGGAGTCCACGGCTTTGTTAGTCATGCCTTTTGCATTATTATGGTGCAATTTACATAAAAACTTCTATCCGCTGACATACCTCTTTATATGTAACCGAGAAGTGAAATACCAATTCTCATACATTTAGCTTTCAAAAAATTTTGTTAGGGAATATTTTCTTAAAATTTATCATTCCCTGTTTCACCAACTTAGGGGTTGACTTTCCAAAAAGAATGAAACGATATTTTTTTTCATTTCTAACCGATAAGCCAAATACCAATTTCCTTAGATGTAACTTCAAAAATACTTTAGTAGTTCTACAATAACGATTTATTTTCAAACAACTTTCATACACTACTTCACCTCCAAAGGAGTTAAATTTCAAAAAAATCCTGAACACGAATTTCTTTATTTCTCATCGAGGAAACAAATACCAATTATCGTAGGTATAGCTTAAAACTTCCGTAATAGCGACCTATTTTAAGAAACATTTCATTCCCTATTTCACTACTTTATCGGTGGAATTTCAAAAAATCCCTTCTTTAAGGCCAGGGTGGCCGAGCGGTTCTAAGCGCTACAGTCTGAACTGCGCGACCACTACGGTCGCAGGTTCGAATCCTGCCTCGGGCATGAATGTGTGTGATGTCCTTAGGTTAGTTAGGTTTACGTAGTTCTAAGTTCTAGGGGACTTATGACCTCAGAGGTTAAGTCACATAGTGCTCAGACCTATTTGAGCCATTTTAAACGACGCCAACTTCTCCAAATTTCAAGTTTATATTCTTAGTGGTTTGGGCTGAATGATGATGAGTCAGTAAGTCAGGTCATTGCCTTTTATATAGATAGCTAGATAACACACAAAAATTGGCATAAATTTCAAACGTATAACTCAGCATTATAGTGTTTAAAAAACGAATATCTACAGAAAATGTGTAAATACTACCCTTTGGCCATCTGGCACGTGCTCGTTACTGTTCCAAATGCAGATTTTGTCCTATACGACAAATCACTAGAAAGTCCTACACCACACTGCTGTACCCGGTATCAGAAGCAAAAATTGATTTCCCCGTTTTGTGTGGATCGCTAGCCACTGGCACACTGTAGAAGAACTTATGATTGCAGAGCCCGCGCTGCCATGACACCCAAGGTGAACTACACTACTGGCCATTAACATTGCAACACCAAGAAGAAATGCAGATGATAAACGGGTATTCATTGGACAAATATATTATACTAGAACTGACATGTTTTGTTTGGGTGCATAGATACTGAGAAATCAGTACCCAGAACAACCACCTCTGGCCGTAATAACGGCCTTGATACCCTTGGGCATTGTGTCAAACACAAAAAAAAAATGGTTCAAATGGCTCTGAGCACTATGGGACTTAATATCTGTGGTCATCGCTCCCCTAGAACTTAGAACTACTTAAACCTAACTAACCTAAGGACATCACACACATCCATGCCCGAGGCAGGATTCGAACCTGCGACCGGAGCAGTCCCGCGGTTCCGGACTGAGCGCCTAGAACCGCGAGACCACCGCGGCCGGCTTGTCAAACACAACTTGGATGGCATGTACAGGTACAGCTGCCCATGCAGCTTCAACACGATACCACAGTTCATCAAGAGTAGTGACTGGCGTATTGTGATGAGCCAGTTGCCCGGCCACCATTGACCAGACGTTTTCAATTGGTGAGAGATCTGGGGAATGTGCTGTCCAGAGCAACAGTCGAACATTTTCTGTACCCGGAAAGGCCCGTACAGGACCTGCAACATGCGGTCGTGCATTATCCTGCTGAAATGTAGGGTTTTGCAGGGATCGAATGAAGGGTAGAGCCATGGGTCGTAACACATCTGCAACGTAACGTCCACTGTTCAAAGTGCCGTCAATGCGAACAAGAGGTGACCGAGATGTGTAACCAATGGCACCCCATACCATCACGCCGGGTGACGCGCCAGCATGGCGATGAACACACGCTTCCAATGTGCGTTCGCCGCGATGAAGCCAAAACACGGATGCGACCATCATGATGCTGTAAACAGAACCTCGAATCATCCGAAAACATGACGTTTTGCCATTCGTGAACCCAGGTTCATCGTTGAGTACACCATCGCAGGCGCTCCTGTGTATAATGCAGCGTCAAGGGTCTCCGAGCTGAGAGTCCATGTTACTGCAAACGTCATCGAACTGTTCGTCCAGATGGTTGTTGTCTTGCAAACGTCCCCATCTGTTGACTCAGGAATCGAGACGTGGCCGCACGATCCGCTACAGCCATGCGGATAAGATGCCTGTCATCTCGTCTGCTAGTGATACGAGGCCGTTGGGATCCAGCACAGCGTTCCGTATTACCCTCTTGAACCCACCGATTCCACACTCTGCTAACAGTCATTGGATCTCGACCAACGCGAGCAGCAATGTCGCGATACGATAAACCGCAATCGCGATAGGCTACAATCCGACCTTTACCAAAGACGGAAACGTGATGGTACGCATTTCTCCTCCTTACACGAGGCATCACAACATTGTTTCACCTGGCAACGCCGGTCAACTGCTGTTTTTGTATGAGAAGTCGGTTGGAAACTTTCCTCATGTCAGCACGTTAAAGGTGTCGCCACCGGTGCCAACCTTGTGTGAATGCTCCGAAAAGCTAATCACTTGCATATCACAGCATCTTCTTCCAGTCGGTTAAATTTCGCGTCTGTAGCACGTCATCTTCGTGGTTTAACAATTTTAATGGCCAGTAGTGTAAATGAAAAAGAGATGGGTGTCTCAGGAAATCCTCTATTGTCCTCCCCGAGTATCATCTCCCCATTGTTTCTCGAAGGTCGTTGTAATTGGCTGTTCCGCCATTAAATGATCGTTTGGCGTCGAGACCCATCTGGGAAAGTTCGGCCGCCGGATTGCAAGCCTTATTTCAGGTGACGCCACTTTGGGCTACCTGAGCGTCGGTGACGATGAAATGATGATGAGAACAACACAACACCCAGCCCACGAGCGGAGAAAATGTCCAACCTGGCCAGGAATCGAACCCGGACACGCTGCATGGTAGGCATCTGCCATGGTGCGTCTCGCTCTCATGAATTATGGCGGCTTCTTCGTTGTCTTCCGGCCATCTGTATTTCATAAGCTATGAAACGTATTCGCAGTTACGAATAAGGACAACCATCAGTTGTATAATGGAATGGCGACAATGTAAATCTGCGTCGCACGGAAACCCGAATTTCCCGCTTATCGCGAGCGGTCGCCTTGCCATAAGGCTATCCGAGCACAGCTCACGGTCAGACCCAAATTCCTGTATATCATCAACCATGTGTCTACAACCTGCACTCTTACAGGGTGTTTCAAAAATGACCGGTATATTTGAAACGGCAATAAAAACTAAACGAGCAGCGATAGAAATACACCGTTTGTTGCAATATGCTTGGGACAACAGTACATTTTCAGGTGGACAAACTTTCGAAATTACAGTAGTTACAATTTTCAACAACAGATGGCGCTGCAAGTGATGTGAAAGATATAGAAGACAACGCAGTCTGTGGGTGCACCATTCTGTACATCGTCTTTCTGCTGTAAGCGTGTGCTGTTCACAACGTGCAAGTGTGCTGTGGACAACATGGTTTATTCCTTAGAACAGAGGATTTTTCTGGTGTTGGAATTCCACCGCCTAGAACACAGTGTTGTTGCAACAAGACGAAGTTTACAACAGAGGTTTAATGTAACCAAAGGACCGAAAAGCGATACAATAAAGGATCTGTTTGAAAAAATTCAACGGACTGGGAACGTGACAGATGAACGTGCTGGAAAGGTAGGGCGACCGCGTACGGCAACCACAGAGGGCAACGCGCAGCTAGTGCAGCAGGTGATCCAACAGCGGCCTCGGGATTCCGTTCGCCGTGTTGCAGCTGCGGTCCAAATGACGCCAACGTCCACGTATCGTCTCATGCGCCAGAGTTTACACCTCTATCCATACAAAATTCAAACACGGCAACCCCTCAGCGCCGCTACCATTGCTGCACGAGAAACATTCGCTAACGATATAGTGCACAGGATTGATGACGGCGATATGCATGTGGGCAGCATTTGGTTTACTGACGAAGCTTATTTTTACCTGGATGGCTTCGTCAATAAACAGAACTGGCGCATATGGCGAACCGAAAAACCCCATGTTGCAGTCCCATCGTCCCTGCATCCTCAAAAAGTACTGGTCTGGGCCGCCATTTCTTCCAAAGGAATCATTGGCCCATTTTTC
This sequence comes from Schistocerca gregaria, assembly GCF_023897955.1. Taxonomy (NCBI): domain Eukaryota; kingdom Metazoa; phylum Arthropoda; class Insecta; order Orthoptera; family Acrididae; genus Schistocerca; species Schistocerca gregaria. The sequence goes on from NC_064921.1 coordinate 146,924,519, forward strand.
AGATCCGAAACGATTACTGCATCACGCTATCTGGACAGTCTTCGTGAATTTGTGGCCGTACAAACTGCCTTAGACGACACTATGAACACCTCGTGGTTTAAGCAAGATGGTGTCCGGCCACATCGCACGGCCGACGTGTTTAATTTCCTGAATGAATATTTCGATGATCGTGTGATTGCTTTGGGCTATCCGAAACATACAGGAGGCGGCGTGGATTGGCCTCCCTATTCGCCAGACATGAACCCCTGTGACTTCTTTCTGTAGGGACACTTGGAAGACCAGGTGTACCGCCAGAATCCAGAAACAATTGAACAGCTGAAGCAGTACATCTCATCTGCATGTGAAGCCATTCCGCCAGACACGTTGTCAAAGGTTTCGGGTAATTTCATTCAGAGACTACGCCATATTATTGCTACGCATGGTGGATATGTGGAAAATATCGCACTGTAGAGTTTCCCAGACCGCAGCGCCATCTGTTGTTGACAATTGTAACTACTGTAATTTCGAAAGTTTGTCTGCCTGAAAATGTACTGTTGTCCCAAGCATATTGCAACAAACAGTGTATTTCTATCGCTGCTCGTTTAGTTTGTATTGCTGTTTCAAATAAACCGGTCATTTTTGAAACACCCTGTACATTCATTATGTGTATTCTTGTTCAGGTAGTCATTTTAATTGAAAGTCGCTTGTCTGGTGTTGGTGGATAAATACGATATTGTAGTGCCTGCGTTGTTCAGAGCAGGCCGGAGTGGGCTTGCGGTTCTGGGCGCTTCAGTCTGGAGCCGAGCGAACGCTACGGTCACAGGTTCGAATCCTGCCTCGGGCATGGATGTGTGTGATGTCCTTAGGTTAGTTAGGTTTAAGTAGTTCTAAGTTCTAGGCGACTGATGACCTCAGAAGTTAAGTCGCATAGTGCTCAGAGCCATTTGAATCATTTTCTGCTCAGAAGTATTCTAAGCTTTCTACATAATTTATCTATATCTGAAATATTGAATTCTTTTTCAAAAAGTTTATCTTCATATTCATAAGATATTCTATTCAAGTTCTAAATATACTGGCTGCTGGTTGGCCCTGTATTGTGCTTGTGAACAGTGTCGCGAAACAGAACTTTAACCTTAGTAGAATGCTAAATCTGAAGTAATGAGAATGAATCTAATTAAATCCCAAAAGAAACTAATTGTGCATTCAGTGAATACTGTTCATTTGAAAGTCAATACTGAAGTACGTTATGAAAGTTAAGTAACATGAAGTGCAATATCTGACCAGAAATATCCACAAGATATAGATTATCTTCATCGTTCACTGTTAATTAATCTGCTTACTTAGCACAACACCTTAAAATTCTAACTATGTACTGTCTACTCACGAGAATGCAAAGCAAGATCTGCCGTGAGAGAAGAGTAACTCATCTCTTACTTGCATGCTATTTTGCGTCTGGTGTACTGACATTCCCGAAAGTAAATTGAAATCAGGAAAGGAGCAGATTAAAGAAAAATAATCTACTCACTGCTAAACTCTTCTTTGCTTTGTCAGAAACAGTCTACGGCTGCGTCTGGCGTACGGCGCAATGCACACAAGACAAAATATTTAAAACTTTTCTAAGAATGATGGACTAGGTTTTACTTAAATAAATGCGTTTTTGACAAATTAAACTGTGATTATTGACAAAAAAGATTTTACAACACAAGATGACTCTAACAATTACGAAATTTGCTCATCGCAGAAATTTAAACCAACTGCGTTATTTGTGACACAATGAAAACAAAGCAATTAAATTAACACTAACCAAGAATATTATTAGTTATTAAGATTTCCTTGAGGTAATGGTTCTGACAAACAAGCATTTCATTTTTGCACGTGCGTTGGTTACCTTCAATATTCCTCAAAAGATCTTCTCCGTCCATTCAGTCAATAATATATCATTACGAACAAGTTTTCATCTACATAATAAAATATTCCAAATAATCTCTCCCAGATTCACAAATATCAGCTCTCATTAACGCTGCACAACTGACTGGCGACCAAGAGTACCACTGATTATATTAACAACAAAAATCAAAGATCTTAACCGACACTCGTGCAGCGCCCTCGTGCACCTCTGCCCCAGTACGGTAAACGTGAAATATTTACAACGGAAGGAAACGTATGAAAACCGTACAGTACGATGCACTGTCCCTCTAGACATGCATGCGCGTCCAAAGGAACATTGCGTCGTACACTGAACAACACAGGCACTCCAATATGGCCTTTCTTACGCTGATATTTCCTGTCACCAAGTTCAACTTGGGCTGCAGCTCCTCATTCCTTATTATGTGTGTTGTGACGTGTAGACCCCTAGCACACTCCCATACGATGTACTGGGGTAGTGGTTTTCCTCCGAATCAGGTGGCGCAGTGGTTAGCACGCTGGACACGCATTCGAGAGGACGACCGTTCAGACCAGCGTCCGGCCATCCTAATTTAGGTTTCCCATGATTTCCCTAAATTGCTTCAGGTAAGTGTCGGGATGGTTTCTTTGAAAGGGCACGGCCGAATACCTTCTCTAATCTGATGGGACCGATGACCTTCCTGTTTGGTCCCTTCCCCAAATCAACCAACCACCGATTTTTCCACGTTGACAAGTGTCTATGGTGCTTTTGCGTATATTCAGTGACTAGCTGGGATTTTGACTGTTCCTCTACAAGTAGTATATTGCTCCTTTGGGTGGGGAGAAGCAACTTTACCTTTCTTTTATAATGGGAAGGAACTGGTAGAGTCCGCCTCCGTAGCGTAGTGGTAGCGCTACCGCATACCAGGCAGGGGACTGGCTGTTGTGTGTCCATCATCATTGACTCGGGAGTCGCCGAAGTGGCGTCAACTAAAAAGGACTTGCAATACGGCAGCCGAATTTCCCCGAATGAGACCTCCGGGCCAAAATACCATACGATCATTTCATTTTTTTACTGGTAGAGTTTCCTCCCTGTTTCTTTGTTGTCCTAGATTTCTTACCATTCTCTATCAACGCACGCCTTTTATCTCCTCTTTCGAAGAGCCTCTTGTGCCCAACATCTCCTTCACCTTATCACTTCCTTAGAGCCAATATTGCGCATCTCATTTTTGTGGCTATGTCGAGGGGTATGAAGCCATAGTGTCTCCAGGCGCACCTAAGTCATTCTAAACGCGCCCGTCAGGCGTGGAAGTGCACTTCTATGTACACGCCAAGAGCCTGTGCTGACGTCATAATTTCTGCCTCTATGAACTCGTCCCGTAGTTCTCAGCAGCTATCAAGATTGCATTGTCATACGTTTTATTAAACTAATAGGCATCTGAAAGCATCTTTACCACATGGTGCTACTTCAATCGGGATTTTAATGTCTTTCCGGCAAACGATTTCCACGTCTGCATAAAACTTACAATTTTCAGCGATTTTTATATCAAACTACATACTTGTACACACTATTTTCTCTTCGCACGCCAGTCATTTATTCAGACTGTGCAGTTTCTCAATCTTTTTTTTCTGCCTCTGCCTGTGACAGAGATAACTGGGACAGTATCTGCTTCAGTCTTTTGAACAGGACAAGTCGCCATAGTAATAGTATACCTAATCCGAGAAGCACTCTCCTAACATTTTTTTTCTTTTAACTGGCTCATAGAAGTCACAAGGCATCGTACGAAGAATTTACGAATGTAAACGGGGTCAAATGGCTGGTCTTAAGTAGGGCTGGACAAACTATACTCGCGCTCTGACTGGCTCAAGATTTCCCGACATATTCCGGCACTCGATACAGTATCGAACAATTACGTGACATTTGACACACGTGACGTGTAAGATAAACTACAAACTAGCTACAAATAAGAGCTCTCTAGCCACAACAACAACTACGGTCGCAGGTTCGAATCCTGCCTCGGGTATGGATGTGTGTGATGTCCTTAGGTTAGTTATGTTTAAGTAGTTCTAAGTTCTATGGTACTGATGACCTCAGAAGTTAAGTCCCATAGTGCTCAGAGCGATTTGAACTACAACAACAAGCAACAGCTCTACTCAACATTTGACAGTGTCAAAAATGGTTCAAATGGCTCTGAGCACTATGGGACTTAACACCTGTGGTCATCAGTCCCCTAGAACTTGGAACTACTTAAACCTAACTAACCTAAGGACATCACACACATCCAAGCCCGAGGCAGGATTCGAACCTGCGACCGTAGCAGTCGCGCGGTTCCGGACTGAGCGCCTTAACCGCGAGACCACCGCGGCCGGCATTTGACAGTGTCGTGAAACTCTAAGGCAATGACATTAAATATTAGCACTCCACAAACTGCTGTTATATTTGAACCAATCTTCAATACAAATTCTCTCACAGTACCGTTACGTACGGATATACACTGAAGAGTAAAGAAACTGGTACACCTGCCTAGCGTCGTGTACGGCTGCCGCGAGACGCTGAAGTGTCGCAACACGACGCGGCATGGACTCGACTGTCTGAAGTAGCCCTCCCGGCTAGCCGCTCTATCCAACGCGCTGCTTCCTGAGCGGGAATCTTGCCAGTCCACAGCACGAATCCGCCTGGCGGACTACTGGCGAGGTTCGGTGAGCCGGCCAGCCTGTGGATGGTGTTTAGGTGGTTCTCCATTTGCCTTGGCGAATGCGGGCTGGTTCCCCTTATTCCGCCTCAGTTACACAATATCGGCGATTGCTACGCAAACACTGTCTCCGCGTACGCGTACACCATAATTACTCTACCACGCAAACATTTGGAGCTACAGTCGTCTGGTATGAAACGTTCCGTGAGGGGGGGAGGGGGGGAGGGAAGGGTACGCAGGGGCTCAGGGGCCGAACAGCACGATAATTCTGGGTTCAGTGTAGGGCGGCAGTGGGGTGGGCGGACTGCCGTGGCCTGTTGTAGGATTGTGAACCACTGAGGGCTACGGCGGGACGAAGCCTCTCCGTCGATTGTAGGCCCCCAGTTTAATACACAATACACACAATGTCTGAAGTAGTGCTGGAGGAAATTGATACGACGGATCCTGCAGGGCTGTCCATAAATCCGTAAGAGTACGAATAGGACTTTTCAAGGGGTCCCAGATATGCTCAATAATGGTCATGTCTAGGAGACTGAAGACTGTTCCTGGAGGTTCTCTGCAGCAATTCTGAAAGTGTGGGACGTCGCGTTGTCCTGCTGCCATTGCCCAAGTCTGCCGGAGTGCACAATGGACATGAATGGATGCAGTTGATAACACAGGAGGCTTACGTACGTGTCACCTGTCAGAGTCGCATCTAGACGTGTCATGGGTCCCACATCACACCAGCTGCTCACTACAGAGCCTCCACAGTTTGAATAGTCCCCTGCAGGGTCCATGGATTCACGAGGTTGTCTCCATATCTGTACACGTCAATCTGCTCGACACAATTCGAAACGGGACTCGACCGACCAGGCAACATGTTTCCAGCCATCGACAGTCCAATGTCGGTATCGACGCGTCCAGGCGAGGCGTAAAGCTTTGTGTCGTGCAGTCATCAAGCACACTGACGCTTGTAGATGGCCCAGCACTGAACGTGCAGCAATTTGTGGAAGGGCTGCTTTTCTGTCACGTCGAATGATTCTCTTCGGTCTTCGTTGGTCCCGTCCTTGCACTCACAGCGATGTCGAAGATTTGATGTTTTACCGGCTTCCTGATATTCATGGTACACTCGTGTAATGGTCGTACGGAAAAATCCCCACTTCATCGCTACCTCGGAAATGCTGTGTCCCATCGCTCCTGCGCCGACTATAACACCACGTTTAAACTCACTTAAATATTGATAACCTACCATTGTAGCAGCAGTAACCGATCTAACAACTGCACCAGACACTTGTTGTCTTATATAAGCGTTGCCGACCGCTGCGCCGTATTCTACCTATTTACATATCTCTGTATTTGAATATGCATGCCTAAACCAGTTTCTTTGGCGCTTCAGTGTATAAACATTTATGCTGATTTTGAAGCAAAGATATCCGACAGACGGTCCCCAAAAAAGTTCTTTACTGAATACAGCACAATGTTTTATTTGGTTATGAGAGAATAATGATTTACATAGTGGGTTGCAGTGTTGCATTTCAACCCGTGTTCACAAATTATATGCTCAGGTAAAAATGTTCTTAGCTTTTAATCTATTTTAAGACAAGGTGGAAACATTCAAATGAAACAAAGAGTAAAATGAAACGTGAACTAAATGCCAAGCCAATTAAATATATCGTGGTTAACCGCGAGAATACAATGACAAGGCCAGTCTTGGGGATCGTACAATCAGGCGTCACAAGATTGTAGGACGAATGGAAGTTAGAGAAACGAACAGGTTCATGATTCACTCAAGGTACGAACTAAAAAACTCCTTCAGTGACAATTTTTCGTGTTTCATTCAGCACACCATGCATTTCGGACCCTGTGGGTCCATCTTCAGGTGCAATTCGTCTTAATACATGCTTTATTTGTTCTCTTGAATGAGATTAAATGTATATTCCAAATAATCCAAGAAAAGCGTTTTAGCAACAGCAGAACTTTTTCCTCCATCGTTTTCAGACATATCAACTCATTCAAGAGACACATTCGCAAACACATATTTGTAAACACATTGCATTGTAATTATATATTAGTCCGTGTTCCAAAGTTATTAAAATTCAAAGAGCATTAAAAACGATCTGGCGGGTGGTGGATATATTGCCACAAACGGTCACTGGATCGCCGGCCAATCGAAAAATGGAAAAGAATACGAGATTTCCCGCAGTGCGAATCGTGCTGCAGTGAAGCCCTAGTCTTAGGTGCGGGTCTGTCCGGAAAGGTCTCACTTATTCACATCTGTATTTGAACTGCAAATCTATCGTCAGTATCTTATTGTGTATCAGTACATTTCTTTTTTTATTACTAAAATCCATAGACCATTAAGGGCGATTTGTTGGTATATTGCAAGTCTACCGTCCCCATATTATTTTTCATTGTTTATCAGTGTGGTGTGCGTACTGTAAGACCCTCGGTACACACACCATCTGTCGCTCTAACGAAGTAGGCGAGTGTCAGCAGTGTCTTGTGGTCTTATTGTGGCGTGTTTATCTTCTGCTGCTAGGTCAGACGATAGAAATGCCACTTTCACACTTAGAGTAGCAGACTGACGGTGACCAGCTTTAAACAGAACTTGATTAATTTTCACACACATTTATTAAAATAATAAAAAGCATAGATATTACGTAACTTGTTTCGGGATGCTGTTTACAATTGACAATCTGAAGTTCCTTTGGTTTTGGTCCGTTAATCTTATTCTCACATATCTCTGATACTTGACAGAGTGTCTAGTCATTTATCTTCATGGCTATGTACAGGAATATGATAATCTTATTAGGCGCAGACTGAAACTTGACTATAGACTAAGGCAGACTGACTAATCGGAGGTCTGTACACTCATTATATTACCTCGCGCGTTCAGGTATCACTGCGCGAGTATGATCCACGAGGAGAAAAGGTTCTACGTTAGCAGCAATCTCATTGGCTTCATTACATAATAATACGCGGATCGGCTGAAGCAGAATTTGGTCCGTCTCTAAGACAGCGCCATCTCGTAGTGCGGAGACGGACGAGCGCTGCGCTGTTGTGCTTAGCGGGGCGCGCTCTAGTGGGAAAATTGTGTACGCGAATCAGTCTGTCACTTTTTTTATTACTAACAACATCGGTCTCTGAATAATCGAACAGTTCTCGCAGTTCTAAATATACTGACATTCAATCGTCGTAATGCATATAATTTCGTTGACAGTAGGCTACCTACCATTCAATCACATCTGGCCAAGATTACGCAGCAAATTGCCATCACTCAATTCCATAAAATTACATTTCCGGGTATCGGTTCTTTTATATACCATGATGAATTAAAGTGCCTGCGAGAGAAAATGTTGCTGCTAGCCCATCAGGCAAAATGAAGGTACAGTGCAGAGCGCTCCTGGGGTGAAAGGTAGCGGAAACGACGAATCGCTATAAAATTTGTGCTCTGTAGAGTGAAACAAAGACAGAGATGGCTCTTGTCACTACAGTATTAGCTGCTAGTCTATATTTAATGGAATCCATTGAGACACAGTCTATAATGAGAAGCAGGTAGAACTGTTAGTGTCTCATCACCCATTTTTTGTGCCCAACGCTAAGACATTGCTCTGACACCGCAGATTACTCAGGTTGTAGTGATCATGTGTGGCGATGCTCCTCGATTGTATGGACAATCAAACGGTTTTTCCCACAGTGGCGTCTGCCTTCGTAGCACAGCGGTAACGTTACCGCTTGCAACATGCCCTGTTATCGTGAAATTTTTCTAATATGTTGTAACTTGTTTTTCGTCGACAAGGCGTTTGATGAGTTGCAATTCCCCCCTCCCCTTTTATTTTTTTCTATTTTTGTGGACACTTCTACGAACTTAGATGTTCCACGATGTAGAAGTGACGGAGGAAAGAATGTGTGGGCGCATTAAAATTAATGCCCCATACCTTCCTATACGTTTTCCTGACTTCTCCCTTTTGTTTTATTTTAATTGATTGCCTAAGTGCTTTAGAAAAAAAAGAGTGAATATTTTCGTTTTTTGAAGGACTGCACTGCCATTTCAGTGTATATTTCGATGTGTTTCCTGTGTGAAAAAAAAACCTGCCTATAAAGCAAACAGGAGATGCCGGGTTCGAATCCCACTCCGGCACACACATTTTCATTCATAGCCGCCAAAAAAAAAAAAAAGAAAAAAATCGACAACAGCACGCAAGGGGCAAGGGATTCTGTAAGCGCCGAGCTTGCCCAATCCTAAGCTATTTCTTACCGAACCTCGAAGTGGTATAGTGTTGACTGGCAGATGTAATACACTTTCCATGTTACATCTTTTCAAAATCCTTCCTAATTGTGAAGATACACCCCCAAAATATGGAAGCTGCTGGCCCGACAAGAATATCATCATTTTGAAATGTTATTCAAACGGCTACATCATCAATCCAGCCAGCAGATATGACTGGTAATTAATTTTAATACAGCTTCTGAATTTACGAGTAGTGGTTTAGAAGTGAAGAGCAACGTAAGAAATGAAAAATTCTCGGAAACTTACATTATAAGTAGATTATGCTTTTCGTTTCTTGAAACTTGTCTCTATTTTCATGTTTTAATCGCATAACGGGACAACATAAAGGTTCTTAGGATGCAGAAGGTATCGCCCTTAGGTTTTCGTATTTAGGTTAATAAAAAATACATTAAATTTGCCTGTATATCGATATTAAAACAGAAAAAATAGTGAATAGGACTCGCGCACTGAGAGTTCAACTGGTGGGGGACCCGGTGAACAGAGTTCCCTTGTAGAAAGGAACACAGCAGAGAACACAGAAATACAGTACCGACCTGACTATAGCAGATGTTAAAGTGACCAAGATTCGTCTAGCCCAAGTCAGCAGGCTATTTAAAGAGAATAGAAGCTCGACTTCTGGAACTGCTGAAATCTCATCCGAAATGATCTGCTGCAGTTTTTGAAGACTACGAGGGTTGTTGCGATACACCTTAGTCTTGAGGGCTCCCCCACACAAACTAATCGCACACTGACACACCAGGTGACCTGGGTGGCCAGATAGGGCCGCGGCCAGACTGACCTTTGCTAACAACTCAGTCAGGCATGAAGACTGTATAAACGTGCTCCAAGTTTCGGCCGGCTGTATGGGCAGTTGCTCCATCCTGCTGGAAGTAACTGTAGATCTTTTCTTCCTCCGTTAATGCCGACACAAATTCACGTCCAATCGCATGTACTTGTCTGGGCCACCACCCTGACACTGACACACACACACACACACACACACACACACACACACACACACACACACACACATAGTGCTGGTAAATCCCTTTCGTTATTTGATTTTCAACCAGCTGAGCATAACTGAACGTACTCAGACATTTCGCTCTTTACCTATTCTGATCAACACTAAACTGACACACAATATTTTTAGCGCAACGCAGTCTGACTTTCAATAATCCCTACAAAGAATGGCCCTGACTAACATTAACCTATACCTTTCACAAATCACTTACCTCACAAAAATCTTCGTTACTCGAAATACTACAATACAGCGAGTGCCACTACTGCCAGCTAAATAAAATATTCAAACTACTGAAGCCACTAACTACTGATAGACATAGTTAGCAAACGAAAGATTTTGATAGAGAACAAACAATGTATTTACATTAGCAGTGTTCAAAAGTCATAATATATATATAGCAGTTCATGACATTCATTCTTATAAACGTACTGTTTCTGATGGACACACGTACAGATCATCCGCTCTCAAAAATCCGCCATCTCACTTCCCCACATCCACCACTGCTGGCGGCTCACCTCCAACTGAGCAACCCTACGCGCTGTTAACAGCCAACTGCCCAACACTACAATAGCCAACAACAATGCAAACCAGCCACGGACTGCACTCAGCACAGCCAGTGATTTTCATACAGAGCGCTACGTGGCGTTACCAATAACAAAAAAAAAACATACAACCTACTTACAATATATAGCAAAACGGTTCCATCGAAGTGTCCAAAAATGGTTAAAGAAACACGATTATAAAAAAATTTAACAAATAAAGCCAGAGATGCACACTTCTAGGAATTTTTGAGTGAGTTCATAAAGATTATGCACGTCTGTTTTGATGTTATATACTCCACACTTTACTTCACAGAACTCGGAGACCATCTCGGGGACCTCCGTTTGCATCTTCAAAGGCGTGTATTGACATCTCTCGCACCAACGATGGCATTCAACCTTTCAGGCATGCTTCTGATTAATGTGGTTGTTGTGTACATAGTTCCGCGTAGTCAGCGCGTACACAACTTTACCACTAGAGCGCGCCCCGCTAAGCAACACAGCGCAGGCGCAGCGCTCGTCCGTCTCCGGACTACGAGATGGCGCTGTCTTAGATACGGACCAAATTCTGCTTCCGCCGATCCGCGTATTAATATGTAACGCAGCCAATGAGATTGCTGCTAACGTAGAACCTTTTCTCCTCGCGGATCACACTCGCGCAGTGATACCTGAACGCGCGAGGTATTATAACGAGTGTACAGACCTCCGATTAGTCAGTCTGCATTAGTCTGCAATTGTCTGTACCAGTCTATAGTCAAGTTTCAGTCTGCGTCTAATAAGATTATCATATTCCTGTACAAAGCCAAGAAGAAAAATGTACAGACACTTTGTCAAGTATCAGAGATATGTGAGATAAGATTAATGTACCAAGACCAAAGGACCTTCATATTGTCAATTGTAAATAGCACCCAGAACCAAGTTATTTCTATGCTTTTTATTATTTTAATAAATGTGTGTGAAAATTAATCAAGTTCTGTGTGAAGTTGGTCACCGTCAATCTGCTACTCTAAGCGTGCAAGTGGCATTTCAATCGTCTGACCTAACGGCAGAAGATAAACATGCCACGATAAGACCACGAGACATATTGCTGACACTCGCCTACTTCGTTAGAGCGACTAGTCAAATAATCTGGTGGTGTGTGTACCGAAGGTCTTACAGTACGCACACCACAATGGTAATGTCCTATTGATGAATCATATCCCATTCTTCCAGGAGGGCGTTCCGTGGGATCTCTGGATAGCGCTAACGGGCTCTTCTCCCCAGCCGGTCCCCATCCGTCTTCAATAGCATTCAAATCAGGGCTTCGAGCAGACCAACCCATAGCATGAATTCTTTTCATCCAAAAACTCTTGCACAATTCTCCCAACATGTGAGTGAGCATTGTTGTGTATTAGTGTGAAATCATCACCACTGAATGGAGCGAAAGGCACAACGTGTTCCAGAAGGATTTCCTCCACATACCGATGTGCAGTAAGGCTCCCATGCTCCACGAAGGCCAAATCCTTCCTGACCACACCATAACTGAACCACCCTGAAAAGCTGTTCAAATGGTTCTGAGCACTATGGGACTTAACTTCTCAGGTCATCAGTCCTCTACAACTTAGAACTACTTAAACCTAACTAACCTAAGGACATCACACACATCCATGCCCGAGGCAGGATTTGAACCTGCGACCGTAGCGGACGCGCGGTTCCAGACTGTAGCGCCTAGAACCGCTCGGCCACCCTGCCGGCTGAGAATGGATGAGAATGTGCGAGGGGAATACCTTTCTTCACGCCTTCCCCAGACTCTTCTCTTCCATCAGGTGGTCGGAGGCCAAATCGCGACTCATTGTACGCAAAGTATATCTATTTTAAAAACGCTGAGAAAAATGCTCTTAACGCCTTTTTAAGAGACAGTCTTCACTCCTTCCGATCTGATCATGTAAGTGAAGAAAAGTTTTGGAATGTTTTCAAAGAGATAGTATAAACAACAATTGAGACATATATACTACATAAATTAATTAGGGATGGTACTGATCCCCCATGGTACACAAAACGGATCAGATCGTTGATGAAGAAGCAACGAAAAAAGCATGCCAAACTTAAAAGAACGCAAAATCCCCAAGATTGTCAAAGTTTTACAGAAGTTCGAAATATGGCGCGTACGTCAATGCGAGATGCTTTTAATAATTTCCTCAACGAAATACTGTCTCAAAATCTGGCAGAAAACCCAAAGAGATTCTGGTCATACATAAAGCACACCAGTGGCAAGACACAATCAATACCTTCACTGCGCGATTAACAACGGTGAAGTCACTGGTGACTGTGCCAGTAAAGCAGAGTTATTAAACACGGTTATATATATATATATATATATATATATATATATATATATATATATATATATATATATATATATATATATATATTCGGCGTGCGTTTTTCGTCGCGCATCTGGGAATCCATCCTAGGAATCGAGAATCTCAACAATATTTATCAGCATCGATACTGACAGGATGTTGGTCCCGGAAATTCCAAGACCATATCAACACATGTAAGTAGTTCCTCAGACTACCCCGGATATAAAAAGAGAAGCGAGCAGCAGACTTCAGTTTATATATGCAGAGAGATAGAATGTAACAAAATATTTTTATTATAAAACATGTATACAGCTTACAGTTTGTGTACGTTTATTATGCTTGGGCTGGATGATGTTTGCAGTATGATGTAATGGCAAAAAAATATTTTTATGTGATATAAATATAGTTTAACAATTTTCGGATTTCTTTACTTTACTTGTACTGCGAAACGTTGCAACTTACCGAATTTCATGACTCTAGGTCAACATGAAGTACCCTATACGTTTTGATGAGTGAGTTTTCGAGTACCAAAATGTATGACATAAAGGTCAAATCTTTTGTTTGTACTGACCGAGAAGCTTAAATTTTTTGCACCACAAAGGAACCGGCTTCAGTTTGTGGCAAAAATCGGAGCTTGATATTCCATTTTTTTCCAGAGAAGAAGAGGACTCAACAGACGGATGGATAGACATACGTGTTAAAAAATGAGAAAAAAATATTTTGTCATGTGATATAGCTACAAATTAGCAATTTTCGGATTTTTTCCATTACTTGCTGCTTGCCAAATTTCATGGTTCTACGTCAACAGGATGTACCTTTAAGGTTTTGACGAGTAAATTTTCGAGTATCAAAATATACAACATAAATAGTCGACTCTTTTGCTTACACTGACTTAGAAGCTTAAATTTGTTATAATGCCAACGAACCAAGACCTTTGCAAGTGACACAAATTTGAACTCGATACGTCAAACTGTTCAAGAGAAAAGGGGTTTTAACACACAGACAGACAGACAGATGGATAAAAAATGACAAAAAATATTTTCCTTGTACTGTGAAACCTTGCTTCTTGCTGAATTTCATCATTCTACGTCAACTTGAAGTACCCTATTGGTTTTGATAGTGAGTTTAGGCGTATCAAAACATGTGACATAAATGGTCGTATCCTTTGATTGCACTGACTCGGAAGCTTAAAATTTTGTATACGGTCAACGGACCTTATACCTTTGTTGTTGTTGCGGTCTTCAGTCCTGAGACTGGTTTGATGCAGCTCTCCATGCTACTCTATCCTGTGCAAGATTCTTCATCTCCCAGTACCCACTGCAACCTACATCCTTCTGAATCTGCTTAGTGTATTCATCTCTTGGTCTCCCTCTACGATTTTTACACTCCACGCAGCCCTCCAATACCAAATTGGTGATCCCTTGATGCCTCAGAACATGTCCTACCAACCGATCCCTTCTTCTGGTCAAGTTGTGCCACAAACTTCTCTTCTCCCCAGTCCTATTCAATACTTCCTCATTAGTTATGTGATCTACCCATCTAATCTTCAGCATTCTTCTGTAGCACCACATTTCGAAAGCTTCTATTCTCTTCTTGTCCAAACTATTTATCGTCCATGTTTCACTTCCATATATGGCTACACTCCATACAAATACTTTCAGAAATGACTTCCTGACACTTAAATCTATACTCGATGTTAACAAATTTCTCTTCTTCAGAAACGCTTTCCTTGCCATCGCCAGTCTACATTTTATATCCTCTCTACTTCGACCATCATCAGTTATTTTGCTCCCTAAATAGCAGAACTCCTTTACTACTTTAAGTGTCTCATTTCCTAATCTAATTCCCTCAGCATCACCCGACTTAATTCGACTACATTCCGTTATGCTCGTTTTGCTTTTGTTGATTATCATCTTATATCCTCCTTTCAAGACACTGTCCATTCCGTTCAACTGCTCTTCCAAGTCCTTTGCTGTCTCTGACAGAATTACAGTGTCATCGGCAAACACCAAAGTTTTTATTTCTTCTCCATGGATTTTAATATCTACTCCGAATTTTTCTTTTGTTTCCTTTACTGCTTGCTCAATATACAGATTGAATAACATCGGGGAGAGGCTACATCCCTGTCTCACTCCCTTCCCAACCACTGCTTCCCTTTCATGTCCCTCGAGTCTTATAACTGCCTTCTGGTTTCTGTACAAATTGTAAATAGCCTTTCGCTCCCTGTATTTTACCCCATCCACCTTCAGAATTTGAAAGAGAGTATTGCAGTCAACATTGTCAAAAGCTTTCTCTAAGCCTACAAATGCTAGAAACGTAGGTTTGCCTTTCCTTAATCTTTCTTCTAACATAAGTCGTAGGGTCAGTATTGCCTCACGTGTTGCAGTTGTTCTACGGAATCCTAACTGATCTTCCCGAGGTGTACTAGTTTTTCCATTCGTCTGTAAAGAATTCGTGTTAGTATTTTTCAGCTATGGCTAATTAAACTGACTGTTCGGTAATTTTCACATCTGTCAACACCTGCTTTCTTTGGGATAGAAATTATTTTATTCTTCTTAAAGTCTGAGGGTATTTCGCCTGTTTCATACATCTTGCTCACCAGATAGTAGAGTATCGTCAGGACTGGCTCTCCCGAGGCCGTCAGTAGTTCCAATGGAATGTTGTCTACTCCGGGGGCCTTGTTTCGACTCAGGTCTTTCAGTGCTCTGTCAAACTCTTCACGCAATATCATATCTCCCATTTCATCTTCATCTACATCCTCTTCCATTTCCATAATATTGTCCTCAAGTGCATCGCCCTTGTATAGACCCTCTACATACTCCTTCCACCTTTCTGCTTTCCCTTCTTTGCTTAGAACTAGGTTGCCATCTGAGCTCTTGATGTTCATACAAGTGGTTCTCTTATCTCCAAAGGTCTCTTTAATTTTACTGTAGGCAGTATCTATCTTACCCCTAGTGAGATAAGCCTCTACATCCTTACATTTGTCATCTAGCCATCCCTGCTTAGCCATTTTGCACTTCTTGTCGATCTCATTTTTGGGACGCTTGTATTTCTTATTGCCTGCTTCATTTACCGCATTTTTATATTTTCTCCTTTCATCAATTAAATTCAATATTTCTTCTGTTGCCCAAGGAGTTCTACTAGCCCTCGTCTTTTTACCTACTTGATCCTCTGCTGCCTTCACTACTTCATCCCTCAAAGCTACCCATTCTTCTTCTACTGTATTTCTTTCCCCCATTCCTGTCAATTGTTCCCTTATGCTCTCCCTGAAGCTTTGTACAACCTCTGGTTCTTTCAGTTTATCCAGGTCCTATCTCCTTAATTTCCCACATTTTTGCAGTTTCTTCAGTTTTAATCTACAGGTCATAACCAATAGATTGTGGTCAGAGTCCACATCTGCCCCTGGAAATGTCTTACAATTTAAAACCTGGTTCCTAAATCTCTGTCTTACCATTACATAATCTATGTGATACCTTTTAGTATCTCCAGGGTTCTTCGATGTATACAACCTTCTTTCATGATTCTTAAACCAAGTATTAGCTATGATTAAGTTGTGCTCTGTGCAAAATTCTACTAGGCGGCTTCCTCTTTCATTTCTTAGCCCCAATCCATATTCACCTACTATGTTTCCTTCTCTCCCTTTTCCTACACCCGAATTCCAGTCACCCATGACTATTAAATTTTCATCTCCCTTCACTATCTGAATAATTTCTTTTATTTCATCATACATTTCTTCAATTTCTTCGTTATCTGCAGAGCTAGTTGGCATATAAACTTGTACTACTGTAGTAGGTGTGGGCTTCGTACCTATCTTGGCCACAATAATGCGTTCACTATGCTGTTTGTAGTAGCTTACCCGCATTCCTATTTTCCTATTCATTATTAAACCGACTCCTGCATTACCCCTATTTGTTTTTGTGTTTATAACCCTGTAGTCACCTGACCAGAAGTCTTGTTCCTCCTGCCACCGAACTTCACTAATTCCCACTAAATCTAACTTTAACCTATCCATTTCCCTTTTTAAATTTTCTATCCTACCTGCCCGATTAAGGGATCTGACATTCCACGCTCCGATCAGTAGAAGGCCAGTTTTTTTTTCTCCTGATAACGACATCCTCTTGAGTAGTCCCCGCCCGGAGATCCGAATAGGGGACCATTTTACCTCCGGAATATTTTACCCAAGAGGACGCCATCATCATTTAATGATACAGTAAAGCTGCATGCCCTCGGGAAAAATTACGGCCGTAGTTTCCCCTTGCTTTCAGCCGTTCGCAGTACCAGCACAGCAAAGCCGTTTTGGTTATTGTTACAAGGCCAGATCAGTCAATCATCCAGACTGTTGCCCTTGCAACTACTGAAAAGGCTGCTGCTCCTCTTCAGGAACCACACGTTTGTCTGGCCTCTCAACAGATACCCCTCTGTTGTGGTTGCACCTACGGTACGGCTATCTGTATCGCTAAGGCACGCAAGTCTCCCCACCAACGGCAAGTTCCATGGTTCATGGGGAAGGGGGGGGGGTGTACCTTAGTAGGTGACATGAATTTTAACTTAATACGTCCACCCGTTCCTGAGATAAAGGGTTCTTAACAGACAGACAGACAACAAAGCGATCATAAAACAGTTCCGTTATTTACAGATTTAGGCACGGAACCTAAAAACCGGACAAGTGTAAATAGGACTCGAGCTCCGCGGGTTCCGTACAAAATTAACTATGTGTAAATATATGGGTAGGTTAGAAGCATAACTTACATGCTCCAAAAACATGCGTCGTTCGCATGTCCCATATATTGACAGCAGTATGTGCAAGAACAATGGCTATAAATCATTATGTATATTTTAGATTATGTTTGTTTATTGAGAAATTACAATAATTTAAGGTTATATTATGGATCATGTGAGTTTTGTTAATGAGCAATGGAACATATAAGTTTTGACAATTCCCATTTTGGATCTTGTGAGTTTTGGTACTGAGCTGTTTGAACATGTTAGTTTCGCGGGAACTATAGTGTTGCGACTCGATATGCAACACTTTTCTTTCCATGAGTTGTGTCTCAAATCAGTTTTATTCCAACCACTATATTGAATTATATTCCCCAAAATAACTGAACAGAACAGAAAGCACACTCCACTGGCATCAATATTTACTACTACACAAGAAAATGGCGCCGAGTAAGCTAATCACTGATTGGTCAAGATGAGGTACGGGACAAAACTCACAAGATCCCGTGGATCATGAGTCTTTTGAAACTAACCATGAAGTTTAACACCGGTTTTCTCAATGATCTTGTGCCAAATGTGAATAACTGTTTCGTGAATTATGTTCTATGTATAAAGCTATATGAGAATATGTCGGCATCTCAATTTTCATTATTTTGGAGCATGTGACTTATGACTCTAACCTACACATATAGTTCATTCATTACGAGGATCGAGAATCTCGACGATTTTTCCCTGTCATCGATATCGATGCCGGCGACGTTTCGAGAAGGTATTAATTCTGAGTTTTAAGTTCATAAATTTTGTGTGTGTGATTTCGCATTCGCTATTGTAATTTCTAATTTACTTTATTAATAATACTAACTTGCTTTTCTAATCGGCAGTTTCAGATGCTTCGACTTTCTCCTGCTCTCGTCCCTTTCGGATTACAGGATTTTGCGGAAGTGTCCACAGAAGAGAAGGGTACAGCTAGCCATAGGGCTACTGTTGTTACGCGGATGTCAAATTGTTCTCTGCAACACTTCAATGGATTATGGGATACTGAAACCTCATTCCAAACAATGGAAATGCAGTTGTGCATCAGTTAAGAGTATAACTTCGCTCTGGAACATTACAGATGCTGTTCGTATTGTTACATATAAGGTGCCAGGTAATGTTTATATGGAGAGTGAGTAGGCGTGCGCAGACCCAACACCCTCCCCCCCCCCCCCTTTCCAGTACAACTCCTGCAGTATGCCGATGACACCGCATTCCTTGTCCTTGCTCATACCCTCCAACGGTCCCAACACCGTCTCCGCAATCACCTTGACCTTTTTGCTGCATGGTGTAACCAGTGGCTCCTGAAAATCAATCCTTCCAAGATCCAGGCAATCATAGTAGGTCGTACCACTCGCTCCTTCCGGCTCCTTGATTTCTCCCTTACCACCTGCGCCCGTCCTGTCCACCTCTCCTCCACCCTCACCTACCTTGGCCTCACCATTGTCACGTCACCTGGATCCCTCATCTCCGCTCTACCCAATCCTTAGGTTAGTTAGGTTTAACTAGTTCTAAGTTCCAGGGGACAGATGACTTCAGATGTTAAGTCCCATTAGTGCTCAGAGCCATTTGAACCATTTTTGAACCATAACAATATTAGTAATAGTAAGAAGAAGAGAAATAATGACAATAGTGGTAACAGTAACCAATAGTTAACAGAAGAAAGGTGATGGTCGACACACCGATCCCTTATCGTTAGGACGCCGGGCGGATTCGATCCGAAGCCGCGACGTCTACCTCGCCGATCAGAAACCTGGAAAGATGCTGTTTCCACTGATGTCTTGTAGTTTTCTCGCAGTCGTCTTTTGAAACGGTAGAGGTACATGTGAAAAACCCTGTACTTCTAAATCTTCATTAATTTCAACCACGAGGGCCATTTAACGTACAAACCAAAATGTAAATATCTGATGTGCAAAGCAAGCTGCTTCATCGGTAGCACAAGAGGAATTGCTAAAAGCCACTTCAAAATTCTGATTATGACCATCATATACAGGATGATTCACGAAGTTAAGCGAATATTGTACTAAATTATTCTACAAGTAAAACTAAAAAAAAGTTCATACAAACATAGATACGCAGATGTTTAGTTACAGAGTTACAGCTAATAAAAGATTTTGCCTGAAATTTAGCAACTTCGCTGATATGAAGCAATAGCCAAACTGTACGACGTTAAAGTAAAGCATGATTTCCATTTATTTGGTTGTTATTGATCAGGTGAATCTAATAAAACATGTCACAGACTTGTGGCTGCAGTAGTTTTCCAGAACATCCAGAGGAGCAAAGAAGTAATTTCGTAAAAATTTTAATTTATTAACTACTTGGCACACATTGTTTTTTGAATTCCAGACAATTGCACAAAGATTTCAACAGAAGTTGTAGAGCATTTAATTTTGGAAAAATGATGGTAATAACGTTAACTGAAACTGTATGTATGTGTCAGATAATCTGCTTTTATTAATACCATAGCACACGTGAATTTATGTTAAACCGGAAAAAACAAATCTCAGTGTTAAGGAAGTTGTACAGTGAACAATATATTCACAATAAATGTTCAAAATTATCTCCACCGATTTCAATGCATTTAGCTGCACGTGTATGAACAGATTTTGTTGCTCGTTTCACTTTCATAGGGATGAACAGATTTTGTTGCTCATTTCACTTTCACAGGATTATTCTTAATTTCGTCTATTGCATCCATAATGCAAGCGAAGTAATGCCTCGCGTTATTGACTTTGTCCTCATAAACTATGCCTTTCATCCATCCCTATACACAAAAATCATTGGTGTTAAAGCGGTCGATATTGGTGGCCACAGACGGGTAACAAAATGGTTCAAATGGCTCTGAGCACTATGGGACTTAACATCTGAGGTCATCAGTCCCCTAGAACTTAGAACTACTTACACCTAACTAACCTAAGGACATCACAGACATCCACTCCCGATGTAGAATTCGAACCTGCGACCCTAGCGGTCGCGCGGTTCCTGACTGAAGCGCCTAGAACCGCTCGGCTACTCCGGCCGGCGACGTGTAGCATCACGACCAATCTATATCTCGGGAAAACGTTCATTTAAATATATAGTAACCGGGTTGGTGAAATGTGGAGGCGCACCGTCACGTTGAAAATACATGTGCAATCACGTAGCAAGTGGAACATCTTCGAGGAAACAGAGCATTTCTTCTTGAAGGAATGGTAAGTACGTCTCGCCTATTGGACGTCCTGGGAAAGTGAATGGTGTGTGTTCATTATACCACACCCCACATTTATGCTAAATCGCTGCTGGAAATTGCGTTGCACTGCTGCATGTGCGTTTGCTTCAGACCATACTTGCTCATTACGTGAATTGTTTATACCACCTCGAGTAAACTGTGCCTCATCAGTGAATAAAATGTATTTGTGTAACTGCCAATTAGTATTTAACCAGTTGCACAACTCCAAACGAAGTGCAGGATCTCCCGGATGTAAATGCTGCAAATTTGTGTATGGTAGGGTTACAGATTATTGTACTTCAGTGAACGCCGTACCTTAGATTGTGAAATTACTAATGGTTGAGAGATACGGCGTGTACAGGTACTCGGGCTACGTTGAACAGCACCCATAATATCCTCACCATCGTCTTCACGTATGGAGCGCTCGTACTGATTACGACGCTAGGTAGAGGACCTGCTTCCCATAACATTCGAAATACTCCACTAACGGTTCGTGCATTCGAAATCCTCCGAGTTGCATAACGTACACAATATTCGTTAACTGCAGCCGTAGCATTACCATCACATTTGCCACAAATAAACACCATATCGGCATATTCCTCTGTCGTAAATTTGAAAGGCATCCCTAATTCATAAATAATCTACTAACTACAACAGTTACTATGTGGTCTCACTGAAATACACGTTTGCTCTTTCACTGAACAATACAGAAAACTAGCTCGTTTCAAGGTTAGGAAACGACTGAAGCAACTCACTAACGGTTGCCAACAACGAGATAAATGTTTCTACATTCTTAATGAAAAGTAAACAAATTTACTTGCATAATAATTTTTTCTTCTCTGGATGTTCTGAAAAACTACTGCATATACACGTCTGGGGGCATGTTTCATTAAATTCACCAGACTAAAAACAACAAAATAAATGTAAATCGTGCTTTACCTTAACCTGGTACAGTTTTGCGACTGCTTCATATTAGCGAAGTTGCTCATATTTCAGGCAGAATCTTTTATTAACCGTAACTCCGTCACTAAACATTTTCGGACCTATGTTTAGATGAACTTTTTCTTTTATTTTCTTACGTATTAAAATATTTGAATATCTTCATGAATCACCCTGTTCAAATTGTTCAAATGGCTCTGAGCACTATGGGACTTAACTCCTGAGGTCAGAAGTCCCCTAGAACTTAGAACTACTTAAAGTTAACTAACCTAAGGACATCACACACATTTATGCCCTAGGCAGGATTCGAACCTGCGACCGTAGCGGTCGCGCTGTTCCAGACTGTAGCGCCTAGAACCGCTCGTCCACCCAGGCCGGCAATCACCCTGTACAAAGCCCTCCAGGCAATATCATTATTTTCAACCACGAAGGCCATTTAACCTACAAACCTAAACCTAAATATCTGTCTATTTATAAACGTATTGTATAGCTCACAGAACTATAATTTCCAAGTACATACAAGAAGTTGACACAAGATATGTGTATGCACCAGCCAGAACATTATGATCACCGACTTACTACACATATAAACCCGTCCAGACACTAGTAGCGTCACATTGCAAGGAATGAATGCCGGTCAGACACAGTCAAGGTGTATGTAGTGTCAGTGAACGTGGTGTCCGTGTGTAGAGGGGGGAAGCCGCACGATCTCTATGAGTTTGACCGAGGGCAGATAGTGACGGCCCGGCGGCTCGACATTTCGGAAACTTCACAACTCGTCTGGTGTTCGATGAGTGCTGTGGTGAGTGTCTTCAAAACCTGGCGAAATCGAGGCAAAATCACGTCCAGAAGTCGTGCGGTTGGGCGCCACCCCTCTTTACAGAAGTTGGACATTGTAGGTTGGGCAGACTTATAAAACCAGAACAGGCGGTGATCTGTGTCGGAACTAACATCAGACATGAACGCTGGGCAGAATGTAAACGAGTCTGAACACACAGTGGATCGAACACTCCTAACGATGGGCCCCGGCATATAATGACCCATGCACGTGCCGATGTTAACATTACAGCATCTCCAACTACGACTGAAATGGGCGAATGACCAGCGGCAGTGGACGCTGGAGCAGTGGCAGGGAATTGCGTGGTCTGATGATTAGTGATACCTTACTCATCATGCCGATAGGAGGATGTGAGTGAGTCCATCGCCTTCCAGAAAACATCTTCTTGACATGTGTACTACGGGACACAGACAAGCCGGCGCAGGCTCCATTATGCTCTGGGGACATTCACGTGGGCATCCATGGGTCCAGTGGAGCTCGTGCAAGGCACAATGACGGCCATGGAGTACCGTACACTTGTTGCAGATCACGTACATCCCCGTCATGACGATCTCGTTTCCCGACGACAGTAGCATTTTTCATTAAGATAATGCGCCATTTCACAAGGCCAGGGATGTGATGGGGTGGTTCGAGGAACACAGTGGCGAGATCCAGTTGATGTGCTGATACCCTAACACGCCACATCAGTGGCGAGATCCAGTTGATATGCTGATCACCCAACTCGCCACATCTGGGATGTGACTGAACATGGCGTTGAGCTCATCGCCCCCTTTCCCCGGAATTTACGGGAATTAGGTGACTTGTGCGTGCAGAAGTGTTACCAACTCCCTCCAGCGACCTACCAGGGCCTCATTGCTTCCATGCCAAGACGCGTCGCCGCTGTTATCCATGTCAAAAGTGGACATACCGACTATTAAGTACCTGGTCATAATGTTCTGGCTGCTCAGTATATATACATCTACATGACTACTCTGCAATTCACATTTAAGTGCTTGGCAGAGGGTTCATCGAACCACAATCATACTATCTCTCTACTATTCCACTCCCGAACAGCGAGCGGGAAAAACGAACACCTAAACCTTTCTGTTCGAGCTCTGATTTCTCTTATTTTATTTTGATGATCATTCCTACCTATGTAGGTTGGGCTCAACAAAATATTTTCGCATTCGGAAGAGAAAGTTGGTGACTGAAATTTCGTAAAAAGGTCTCGCCGCGACGAAAAACGTCTATGCTGTAATGACTTCCATCCCAACTCGTGTATCATATCTGCCACACTCTCTCCCCTATAACGCGATAATACAAAACGAGCTGCCCTTTTTTGCACCCTTTCGATGTCCTCCGTCAATCCCACCTGGTAAGGATCTCACACCGCGCAGCGATATTCTAACAGAGGACGAACGAGTGTAGTGTAAGCTGTCTCTTTAGTGGACTTGTTGCATCTGCTAAGTGTCCTGCCAATGAAACGCAACCTTTGGCTCGCCTTCCCGACAATGTTATCTATGTGGTCCTTCCAACTGAAGTTTTTCGTAATTTTAACACCCAGGTACTTAGTTGAATTGACAGCCTTGAGAATTGTACTATTTATCGAGTAATCGAATTCCAACGGATTTCTTTTGGAACTCATGTGGATCATCTCACACTTTTCGTTATTTAGCGTCAACTGCCACCTGACACACCATACAGCAATCTTTCCTAAATCGCTTTGCAGCTGATACTGGTCTTCGGATGACCTTACTAGACGGTAAATTACAGCATCATCTGCGAACAGTCTAAGAGAACTGCTCAGATTGTCACCCAGGTCATTTATATAGATCAGGAACAGTAGAGGCCCCAGGACGCTTCCCTGCGGAACACCTGATATCACTTCAGTTTTACTCGATGATTTGCCGTCTATTACTATGAACTGCGACCTTCCTGACAGGAAATCACGAATCCAGTCGCACAACTGAGACGATACCCTATAGCTCCGCAGCTTGATTAGAAGTCGCTTGTGAGGAACGGTGTGCTACGGTCGCAGGTTCGAATCCTGCCTCGGGCATGGATGTGTGTGATGTCCTTAGGTTAGTTAGGTTTAAGTAGTTCTAAGTTCTAGGGGACTAATGACCACAGCAGTTGAGTCCCATAGTGCTCAGAGCCATTTGAACCATTTTTTTTGAGGAACGGTGTCAAAAGCTTTCCGGAAATCTAGAAATACGGAATCAACTTGAGATCCCCTGTCGATAGCGGCCAGGGGTAATGCGCTAATCTAGACATTATGTGACCACAAGAATCCGGACACATGACTGAAAATCACTTAGAAGTACGTGGCGCCCTCTATAGGTAATGCTGGAATTCTATATCATGTTGGTCCACCGTTAGCCTTGATGACAGCTTCCTCTCTAGCACGCATACGTTCAATGAGGTGCTGGAAAGTTTCTTGGGAAATGGCAGCCCATTCTTCACGGAGTGCTGCACTGAGGAGAGATATGGATGCCGGTCAGTGAGTCCTGGCACGAAGTCGGCGTTCCAAAACATCCCAAAGGTGTTCTATAGGATTCAGGTCAGGACCCTGTGCAAGCCAGTCCACTACAGGCATGTTATTGTCGTGTAATCACTCCGCCAGAGGCCGTGCATTATGAACAGGTGCTCGATCGTGTTGAAAGATGCAGTCGCCATCCCCGAATTGCTCTTCAACAGTGGGAAGTAAGAAGGTGCTTAAAACATCAGTGTAGGCCTGCGCTGTCAGTGCCGCGCAAAACAATAAGGGTTGCAAGCCCCCTCCATGAAAAACACGACCACATCGTAACACCTTCGTCTCCAAATTTTACTGTTGGCACTACACACGCTGGCAGATGACGTTCATCAGACGTTCGCATACCCACACCCAGCCATCGGATCGCCATTGTGTACCGTGCTTCGTCACTCCATACAACGTTTTTCCACTGTTCAATCGTCCGGTGTATACGCCCCTTACACCAAGCGAGGCA
This sequence comes from Schistocerca gregaria, assembly GCF_023897955.1. Lineage (NCBI taxonomy): Eukaryota > Metazoa > Arthropoda > Insecta > Orthoptera > Acrididae > Schistocerca > Schistocerca gregaria. The sequence goes on from NC_064921.1 coordinate 146,949,932, forward strand.
TCGTTTGGCATTTACTGGCCTGATATGAGCAGCCGCTCGACCATGAAATCCAATTTTCTCACCTCCCGACTAACTGTCTTAGCACTTGCAGTGGATCCTGGTGCAGTTTGGAATTCCTGTGTGATGGTTTGGATAGATGTCTACCTATTACACAAAATGACCCTCTTCAACTGTCGCCACCCTCTGTCAGTCAACAGACGATGTCGGCCTGTACGCTTTTGTGCTGTACGTGTCCCTGCACGTTTCCACTTCACTATCACTTCGGAAACAGTGGACCTAGGGATGTTTAGGAGTGTGGAAATCTCGCGTACAGACGTATGACACAAGTGACACCCAATCACTTGACCACGTTCAAAGTCCGTGAGTTCTGCGAAGCGCCCCATTCTGCTCTCTCACGATGGCTAATGACTGCTCAGGTCGCTGATAAGGACTATCTGGCAGTAGGTGGCAGCACAATGCTCCGAATATGAAAAACGTATTTCTTTGGGCTGTACAGAAATGTATTTACAGTTTCAATTACGAACAGTCATCAGGCAGCTGTATAATGGAATGAAGACAACGAAAATTTGTTCTGGACCGAGTCTCGAATCAGGAACTCCAGATTTACACGTGCGTTCACCTTAACCACTTTGGCTATCCTTGTTCGTCTCACGGCTAGACCCAAACTTCAATACGTCGTCAATCCTGCGTCACAATATCTATTCTTGCCCACACATTAAGACAGTAATTCCCGCGCAGAGGGAGGAAATTTTAATTAAAAGTCGCTGCCTCGTATCGACGGATAAATACGATATTGCAGTGCCTGTTTTGTTAAGAAGCGCTATGCAATTTTGCTTCGGACACGCATGCATATCCGAAGGACCTGGCACTGCAGTAGCTACAGCTTCGGTCCGGCACAGATTTGCATTGTCGTCGTTCCACTACATGGTTGATGGTTCTTCGTATTCGGAACTGTGAGTACATTTCATTTTTGTAATTGATGACAGCTGGAGTCGCTGCAGTGCCTGTTCCTTCCGACGTGCGTCCATATCCGAAGGGACATTACAACATACTTCTTAACAGTCTTAAAAGCTTGGAAGTGTGTTGCAGGGTAGGTTGTGCTGAGAAATAATTGACAGGAAAAATTATATCGTTGAGCCGTTAATTATCATTGAAGTTAGCAAGTCAAGGGGCAATGCGAGCAAATTCAAGTGGGTTGCCAGATCCAGTGGCGCTAAACGTGATCTCCGTTTGATTTGCTAAAACGAAACAAGCTTTTATATGAAACTCGCAGAATACGCGTAGCATTGTAAGAATGTAGATTGCTTAACACTGATACAACAACTGAGCTACACAAGCACGACTCACGAGTCGTCCTCACAGCTTGGTACAGCACTTGTCCGCGAAAGGCAAAGGTCCCGAGTTCGAGTCTCGGTCCGGTACACAGTTTTAATCTGCCAGGAAGTTTCAGTAGCTAAAATAGGTTGATAAAGCCATTCGTCGTCGTAGCTGGATATTCGAAGGCTACAGCTAGTTGATTGCTGCAGGTGTTTCGTCTGCTAAGTGTTTCCATGTACTCATGAATTTTCTTTTCGGGAAGTCATGCAAAGTGTGGTCCAGTGTTGTTATGATTTACCGCATTTGCTTTTCTTGTGTTTTACACAGTACACTTTTTCGCACACCACTGTTTTCTGATTATTTTTATGCTTCTGCGTGTGTATTGTGGTTTGTATTTTGTAGTGTTGCCAACATAACATTGCACACTGCATCACACACCACACTACTGTACACTTATGACCACTCATCATGGCTTCTCCCTCCTCCACCTAAAAAAGTCCATCACTGTTCCTTCACTAATTTTACACAGTATACAAATACATAGCAACAAAATTAAATAGAATTACACATCTACAATTAATTTAAATAGAAAATAAATATAAAGTTGAGGTGAAAGGCAAACTAATGACAATGTCATGTTGGCAGTACTACAAAATACAAACGGCAATACATACTCAGAAGTATAAAAATAGTCAGAAAACTGTGGTGTGCGAAAAAGTGTGTTGTCCAAAAAATAAGAAATGCATAGTTCAGGAGAAAACTGAAAATTAGACTACAAGTATCAATGTTTAACGAAGAAAACCACCAAAGATGTGCGAGCAGACATTTCCCGATGTAGGCAGGGCATCAAGCGTCAGTCACCATATGTAAAAAGCAACATGTTGTTAAAGAATTGTTTTTCGGTCTTAAAAACAAATCAAATTGTAAATATCTTTAATTACAGATCTCTGGTACGGCTTTACCTGAATCAAGCGAAAGGCGTCTTGTGGATGAATAAACGCGCATTTTGTTGTAGTTGCTATTAAGAATATACGTTTCTGGATGGATTGAGTTTTGTCCATCCACATGTTATTGCTCTTTGTCGTCGGGGATTTGGTGGAGTCATATTGGCGAGTACTGACAGCTGAGGTAATGGGTGCGTGTTTAAGAGTTCCCGTCGCGATCTTTAGTGCGTCGCTTGGATCTGTACCTATGTTATTGACATGGTTACTTCTACTCCAAACGGGAGAACAGTATTCGGCGACAGGATGCAGCTGTCTACGAAAACTACCAAAATTGAAATTTGGATGTTTGAAAAAGACCTAATACCCAGTCGGCCTCTCCCATCAGCATTCCACCTCTGAAGAGTGCTAGGTATGGGTCTGACGGGTACGTATGCAGCATTGGCAATTCGCAATCTTCACTTAGGAGTCGCATCGTGTATTCTCGCAAATCTGTACGTGCACAGACTACATACCCTCTTTTTTGTTCGTTTCAGTGTTTGAAAGACCACCTATCTTACTTTATGTGCATCCATGTTAGCCACATCCATAAGTCCGGTCCTTCGTACGTTTTGGAATGTCGAGTATGGAATGTCGAGTCATATAACAATTTATATTTTCATTTTATCTGCGATGCTTCCGCTCTTTAAATTTGAAGACCTATGCTTTTGATGTTGGCCCTGCTCTGCGAGAGAATTTCCGACAGCCTGAGAATTGAGATGTTCAAGAAATATACTTTTTAACGCGATTTAACCACTGTTATTCGACTTTTAAGGACTCACATTTTATGTGGGCCCATGTTGTTTTCTCTTAAGAATTTTAGTATAAGTTGGTTTCTTAATGCTAACAATATGAAAGGCATCATTACCCTGTGATGACAAAAACCATGGAATGCCTCCTAATATCGGCACCGACCTTGTTTTGCCCAGTGGCATAGAGTTAAGTCGTTAGAAGTCTCCTGCAGAAATATTGAGCCACGCTGCCTCTCATAGTCGTCCATAACTGCTAAACTGTTGCTCGTGCAGAATTTTCTGCACGAACTGATGTTTCGATTATGTCCCTTATATTTTTGATGCGATTCACATCGGGTGATCTGGGTGGCCAAATAATTCGTTCGAATTGTCCAGTTGTTGTTGTTGTTGTGGTTTTCAGTCCAGAGACTGGTTTGATGCAGCTCTCCATGCTACTCTATCCTCTGCAAACTTGTTCATCTCCAAGTAACTACTGCAACCTACGTCCTTCTGAATCTGCTTAGTGTATTCATCACTTGATCTCTCTCTACGACTTTTTCCCTCCACGCTGTCCCCCAATACTAAATTGCCTCAGAACATGTTCTACCAACCGATTCCTTCTTCTGGTCAGGTTATGCCACAAATTCCTCTTCTCCCCAATTCCATTCAGTTCCTCCTCTTTAGTTACATTATCTACCCGTCTAATCTTCAGTATCTACCCGTCTAATCTTCAGCATTCTTCTGTAGCACCACATTTCGAAAGCTTCTGTTCTCTTCTTGTCTAAACTATTTCTCGTCCATGTTTCACTTCCTTACATGGCTGCACTCCATACAAATACTTTCAGGAAAGAATTCCTGAAACTTAAATCTATACTTGATGCTAAAAGATTTCTCTTCTTCAGAAACGCTTTCCCAGCAATAGCTAGTCCACATTTTATATCCTCTCTACATCGACCATCTTAAGTTATTTTGCTCCCCAAATAGCAAACCTCATCTACTATTTTAAGTATCTCATTACCTAATCTTATTCCCTCAGCATTACCTCATTTAATTCGACTACATTCCATTATCCGTGTTTTGCTTTTGTTGATGTTCATCTTATATCCTCCTTTCAAAACACTGTCCATTCCGTTCAACTGCTCTTTCAAGTCCTTTCCTGTCTCTGATAGAACTACAATGTCATCGGCAAACCTCAAAGTTTTTATTTCTTCTCCATAGACTTTAATTCCTAATCCCGATTTTTCTTTTGTTTCCTTTAATGCTTGCCAAATATACAGATTGAATAACATCGGGGACAGGCTACAACCCTGTCTCACTCCCTTCCCAACGACTCCTTTCCTTGCCCCTTGTCTGTTACAACTGCCGTCTGGTTTCTGTACAAATTGTCAATAACATTTCGCTCCCTCTATTTGACCCCTGCCACCTTCAGAATATGACAGAGAGTATTCCAGTCAACATTCTCAAAAGCTTTCTCTATGTCTACAAATGCTACAACGTAGGTTTGCCTTTCCTTATCCTGTTTTCCAAGATAAGTCGTAGGGTCAGTATTGCCTCACGTGTTGCAGCATGTCTATTGAATCCAAACTGATCTTCCCCGAGGTCGGCTTCTACCAGTTTTTCCATTCATCTGTAAAGAATTCGTGTTAGTGTTCTGCAGCCGTGTCTTATTAAACTGATAATTCGGCAGTTTTCACATCTGTCAACACTTGCTTTATTTGGGATTGGAATTATTATACTTTTCTTCAGGTCTGAGGGCATTTCGTCTGTCTCATCCATCTTGCTCACCAGATGGTAGAGTTTTATCAGGGCTGGCTCAAGTCTGTCAGTAGTTCTAATGGACTGTTGTCTACTCCTGAGTCCTGGTTTCCACTTGGGTCTTTCAATGCTCTGTCAAATTCTTCAAGCAGTATCATATTCACATTTCATCTTCATCTATGTCCTCTTCCATTTCCATAATATTTCCCTTAAGCACAGTGCTCTTGTATAGATCCTCTACATATTCCTGCCACCTTTCTGCTTTCCCTTCTTTGCTTAGAACTGGTTTCCTATCTGAGCTCTTGGAATTTTTCAAAATATGACATCTTGTAAACAACTCATACTAGAATCCTGCAACAAACATCACTGACATTATAATTTACCACACTTTTAGTTCGTATTGTTTCATTTAAAGAAGTGTGTATATGCACAAAAATATGCTTTCTAAGTATTACTTCAAGTTATTTATTGGCTAAAAATAAGAGCTCCTGACTACTAATCCATTCTGTGAAAACTCCATATCAATAGCACTCTGATCCTTCCAAAATATCTGAGGTGCAAGTTTTATGCAATTCACCCTGTATATTCTTAAGCTTCGGTTACGCGATTAATCAGTCTAATCTAAAAGCTGTAAATTCAACTAAGTACCTAGGTATTACAATTACGAACAATTGAAATTGGAAGGAACATACAGAAAACGTTGTGGGGAAGGCTAACCAAAGACTGCGTTTTATTGGCAGGACACTTAGAAAATGAGCTCTGCAGGCAGTATTTATCTTACCCCTAGTGATAAATACTTCTAAATCTTTACATTTGTCCTCTACTCATTCCTGCTTAGCTATTTTGCATTTCCTGTCGATCTCGTTTTTCAGACGTTTGTATTCCTTTTTACCTGCTTCACTTACTGCATTTTTATGTGTTCTCCTATGGTCAATTAAATTCAATATCTCTTCTATTACCCTAGGATTTCTACTAGCCCTCGTCTTTTTACCTACTTGATCCTCTGTTGCCTTCACTATTTCATCTCTCAAAGCTATCCTAGCTTATCAATCGTTCCCTAACGCTCTCTCTGAAACTCTCTACAACCTCTGGTCTTTCATTTCATCGAGATGCCATACCTTAAATTCCCACATTTTGCAGTTTCTTCACTTTTAATCTAGAGTTCATAACCAATAGATTGTGGTCAGAGTCGACATCTGCGTCTGGAATATCTTACAGTTTAAAATCTGGTTTCTAAAACTCAGTCTTACCATTATAGAAATTTCTTAAGCCTTCCAGTGTCTCCAGGCCTCTTCCACATACACAGCCTTCTTTCATGATTCTTAAACGAAGTGTTAGCTATGATTAAGTTATGCTCTGTGCAAAATTCTAACAGTTGGGATCCGCTTTCATTCCTTATCCCCTTTCCATATTCACCTTTAACTTTTCCTCCTCTTCATTTTCCTACTACAGAATTACAATCCCTACGACTATTAAATTTTCGTCTCCCTTCAATACCTGACTAATTTCTTTTATGTCATCTTACATTTCTTCAATCTCTTCGTCATCTGGGGAGCTAGTTTGGATATGAACTTTTACTACTGCGGTAGGCATGGGCTTCGTGTCTATATTGGCTACAATAATGTGTTCACTGTGGTGTTCGTAGAAGCGTACCCGCACCCCTACCTTTTTTTATTCATTATTAAACTTACTCCTGCATTACCTCTGTTTCATTTTGTATTTATAACCTTGTATTCACATGAACAGAATTTTCTTCAAACCAATCGCGAGCAATTGCAGCCGGGAGTCATGGCGCATTGTTATCCATAAAAATTCCATCGTTGTTTCGGAATATGAAGCCCCCGAATGGCTGAAAATGGCGTCCAAGTTGCCGATTCAGTCGATTGACTTGGACTAGAGTACCCAGTCCATTCCACATAAACACAGCCCATACAATTACGGAGTCGATGCCAATATGCACGGTGCGTTTTGGACAACCTGTGTCTATGGTTCCGTGGAGTATTGGCCTCATTCGAATCCTACCATTAGCTCTTACCATCCGAAATCTAACCAGGGCGTGGTTTTAAGTAGTGTAGGGTCCAATCGATATGGTCACGAGCCCAGGAGAGGCGCAGCAGGCGATGTCGCGCAAAGGCACTAGCCTCGGCTTTATGCTGGTATACCACATTAACGCCTGATTTCGCTGCACTGTCCTAACGGATATGATCGTCGTACGTCCCGCATCGATTGCTGTGATTATTTCCCGTGGTGTTGGTTGTCTGGTAGCACTGAAAACTGTATGGTAACGCTGCTGCTCTCGGTCGGTAAGTGCCATCGACCACTACGTTGACTGTGATGAGAGGTAGTGCCTGAAATGTGGTACTCTTGGTTCACTTTTGGCACTGTGGTTCTCGAAATACTGAATTCCAATGTAATGTCCCATGCGTCTAGCACCAACTACCGTTCCACATTAATGGGGATTTTCGGCTTGTTATACGCGGTAGGTTACACTAACTAGACATCGCGAGAGCGTTACAAATCTCACGGAAAGTTTGAAGTGGGACACACTTGCAGATAGAGAACGCGCTAAACGGAAGAGGCTGCTCATTAAATCCCGAAATCCGATCTTCGCCGAGGATGAAGAGTATACAGGGTGGTCCATAGATAGTGACCGGGCCAAATATCTCACGAAATAAGCATCAAACGAAAAAACTACGAAGAACGAAACTCGTCTAGCTTGAAGGGGGAAACCAGATGGAGCTGTGGTTGGCCCGCTAGACGGCACTGCCATAGGTCAAACGGATATCAACTGCGTTTTTTTAAATAGGGACCACCATTTTTATTACATATTGGTGTAGTACGTAAAGAAATATGAATGTTTTAGTTGGACCACTTTTTTCGCTTTGTGACAGATTGCGCTGTAATAGTCACAAACGTATAAGTACGTGGTATCACGTAACATTCCGTCAGTGCGGACGGTATTTGCTTCGTGATACATTACCCGTGTTAAAATGGACCGTTTACCAATAGCGGAGAAGGTCGATATCGTGTTGATGTATGGCTATTGTGATCAAAATGCCCAACGTGCGTGTGCTATGTATGCTGCTCGGTATCCTGGACGACACCATCCAGGTGTCCGGACCGTTCGCCGGATAATTACGCTATTTAAGGAAACAAGAAATGTTCAGCCACATGTGAAACGTCAGCCACGACCTGCAACAAATGATGATTCCCTAGTAAGTGTTTCAGCTGCTGTTGCGGCTAATCCGCACATCAGTAGCAGGCAAAGTGAACGAGAATCGGGAATCTCAAAAATGTCGGTGCTGAGAATGCTACATCAACATCGATTGCACCTGTACTGAATTTCTATGCAGCAGGAATTGCATGGCGACGACTTTGAACGTCGTGTACAGTTCTGACACTGGGCACAAGAGAAATTACGGGACGATGACAGATTTTTTGCACGCGTTCTATTTAGCGACGAAGCGTCATTCACCAACAGCGGTAACGTAAACCGGCATAATATGCACTACTGGGCAACGTAAAATTCACGATGGCTGCGACAAGTGGAACATCAGCGACCTTGGCGGGTTAATGTACGGTGCGACATTATGGGAGAAAGGATAATTGGCCCTCATTTTGTCGATGGCAATGTAAATGGCGCAATGTATGCTGATTTCCTACGTAATGTTCTACAGATGTTACTACAAGATGTTTCACTGGATGGCAGAATGGCGATGAACTTCCAACATGGTGGATGTCCGGCACATAGTTCACGTGTTGCTGAAGCGGTATTGAGTAGCGTATGCTATGACAGGTGGATTGGTCGTCGAAGCACCATGGCCCGTACTTTTACCAGATCTGACGTCCCTGGTTTTCTTTCTGTGGGGAAAGTTGAAGGATATTTGCCGTCTTGATCCACCGACAACGCCTGACGACATGCGTCAGCGCATTGTCAATGCATGTGCAAACATTACAGAAGGCGAACAACTCACTGTTGAGAGGACTGTCATATTGCCAAATGCATTGAGGTTGACGGACATCAATTTGAGCATTTATTGCATTAATGTGGTATTTACAGGTATTCACCCTGTAACAGCATGTGTTCTCAGAAACAATAATTTCACAAAGGTACATGTATCACATTGGAACAATCGAAATAAAATGTTCAAACGTACCTATGTTCTGTCTTTTAATTTAAAAGACCTACCCGTTAATAACTGTTCGTCTAAAATAGTGAGCCATATGTTTGTGACTATTACCGCGGCATCTATCACAAAGCGAAAAAAGTGCTCCAACTAAAACATTTATATTTCTTTACGTACTACACAAATATGTCATAAAAATGGGGGTTCCTATTTAAAAACATGCAGTTGATATCCGTTTGACCTATGGCAGCGCCATCTAGCGGGCCAACCATATCGCCATCTGGTTTCCCCCTTCAAACTAGACAAGTTTCGTTCTTTGTAGTTTTTTCGTTTGACGATTATTTTTTGAGATATTTGGCCCGGTCACGATCAATGGACCACCCTGTATATTATTAGCACCAACTTTCAAATCGAGCAAAGATAAGGGAAACTAGAGGTCGTAGTGAGGCTTTCAGATTTTTCCCTCACGCGATCCGCGAGTGGAACATTCGGGCGGGGGGAATATGGCCTTGGCGCAAACTGTGCCCGCCGCCACCGCTTGGTGGCTAGTGGAGTATGTATTTCGATATGTAGCAAGCCTGTTAATTCCGACGTGCGGCCATAATCGTCGGAAACCTTTTGACATGAATTTCCTAAGTGTAAATGACAGCTCGGCCGATGAACTTATCTTTACCGCCATCTATGTATGTGCATATCACTGTCGCATGGCTTTTGTCATCTCTGTGTTTTACACTACTGGCCATCAAAATTGCTACACCACGAAGGTGACGTGCTACAGACGCGAAATTTAACCGACAGGAAGAAGATGCTGTGATATGCAAATTATTAGCTTTTCAGAGCATTCACACAAGGGGGGCGCCGGTGGCGACACCTACAACGTGCTGACATGAGGAACGTTTCGAACCGACTTCTTACACAAACAGCAGCTGACCAGCGTTGCCTGGTGAAACGTTGTTGTATTGCCTCGTGGAAGGAGGAGATCGGATTGTAGCTTATCGCAATTGCGGTTCATCGTATCGCGACATTGCTGCTCGCGTTGCTCGAGATCCAATGACTGTTAGCAGAATATGGAATCCGTGGGTTGAGGAGGCTAATAAGGAACGCCGTGCTGGATGCCAACGGCCTCGTATCACTAGCAGTCGAGATGACAGGCATCTTATCCGCATGGCTGTAACGGATCGTGCAGCCACGTCTCTATCCCTGAGTCAACAGATGGGGACGTTTGCAAGATAACCATAAGCACGAACAGTTCGACGACGTTTGCAGCAGGATGGGCTATCAGCTCGGAGACCACGGCTGCGGTTACCCCTGACGCCGCATCAGAGACACGAGCGCCTGCGATGGTGTACTCAACGACGAAAAAGTGTGCACGAATGGCAAAAACGTCATTTTTCTCATGAATCCAGGTTCTGTTTACAGCATCATGATGGTGGCATCCGTGTTTGGCGACATCGCGGTGAACGCACATTGGAATCATGTATTCGTCATCGCCATACTAGCGTATCACACGGCCTGATGGTATGGGGTGCTATTGGTTACACGTCTTTCGCATTGACGGCACTTTGAACAGTGGACGTTACATTTCACATGTGTTACGACCCGTGGCTCTACCCTTCATTCGATCCCTGCGAAACCCTACATTTCATCAGGATAATGCAGATCCTGTAAGGGCATTCCGGATACAGAAAATATTCGACTGCTCCCCTGGCCAGCACATTCTTCAGATGTCTCACCAATTGAAAACGTCTGGTCAATGGTGGCTGAGCAACTGGCTGGTCACAATACGCCAGTCACTACTGTTGATGAATTGCGGTATCGTGTTGAAGCTGCATGGGCAGCTGTACCTGTACACGCCATCCAAGCTCTGTTTGACTCAATGCCCAAGCGTATCAAGGCCGTTATTACAGGCCAGGGGCGGTTGTTCTGGGTGCTGATTTCTCAGGATCTATGCACCCACATTGCGTGAAAATGTAATCACATGTCTGTTCTAGTATAATATATTTGTCCCGTGAATACCTGTTTATCATCTGCATTTCATCTTGGTGTAGCAATTTTAATGGCCAGTAGTCTGTTTATAACTTTAGAGACGCACCTGAATGGAGTCCAGAAACCGGGTTGTGCTGTAGTTTGTAAAATTAAAAAAAAAAAAAAAGATTAGAACTGTTGCGGATCGTATTACTGATAAAGGTCTTCCGAGTACAACTCCGGTGCCTTAAACACTGTGGCGCTTCTGTCTGAGGAAGCGGATCTGAAATGAGTGACTGTTCTATCAGTGGGTCATTAAACTCTTAAACGTACTTATACAAGTAAATAATCCTCTAATGCACTGGCTACATATGCCTGCGTGTGTGTCCAGTGGGTGGGTTTCTTTCAGCAACACTGTGGACAATAGGCAGTAACTCAGAGGCTCGGACCTCCGGAGCGGCCGGACGTCCCCGGCAGCCGCTGGGTAGAGTGTCGCATCGCGACCTACTGGCGGGGGAGTCGTGGGCGGTACTGCGGCGCGCGCGCGTGCTACCTTAACACGCTAATGTCCGCCCACGCCTGCAGGGGCGGCGTCTCGGTTTCTGGGCACGCGGCGTCTCGGCCGAGGGAGGCCTCAGGCGGCACTAGTCCTCCGGGCTCTGCACGCGACACACGGCGATGGCGCTCCCCAAGAACGGACGGCTCCTGCTGGCAGCCTGCCTCGTCGCTGCAGCCGCAGCCGCCGCCTACGGCGACCACGGTGAGTCGCCGAACACTTCCCCACACGAACGTTGCCGACCACTTTGTTGATAACTGATTGTGATGCAGAATTATGAAACATTAGTGTCCTCACGGTTTAAATAATATTAGTCAAATCTGCTCCTCAGCTGGTGCATAACTTTGTATCGTATTTGTTTTTCATATTGGTATTCCGGTTCCAGTGGTTGTGTTTCATCTACATCTACATCCATACTCCGCAAGCCGGAGGGTACCTTGAGTACCTCTATCGGTCCTCCCTTCTGTTCCAGTTTCGTATTGTTCGTGGAAAGAAAGATTGTCGGTATGCCTCTGTGTGGGCTCTAATCTCTCTGACTTTATCCTCACGGTCTCTTCGCGAGGTATACGTAGGAGGGAGAAATATACTGTTTGCCTCCTCGGTGAATGTATGTTCTCGAAACTTCAACAAAAGTCCGAACCGAGCTACTGAGCGTCTCCTGCAGAGTCTTCCACTGTAGTTTATCTATCATCTCCGTAACGCTTTCGCGATTACTGAAATGAAATGATCGTATGGCATTGTTGGCAGGGAGGTCCCATGCGGGGAAGTTCGGCAGTCGCATTGCAAGTCCTTTTTAGTTGACGCCACTTCAGCGACTTGCGAGTCAATGACGATTAAATGATGATGAAAGTCACAGAACACCCAGTCATCACGAGACAGAGAAAATCCCCGACCCCGCCGGGAATCGGCCCGGGAGGCCGTGCGCGGGAAGCGAGAACGCTACGTCGCGATTACTAAATGATCCTGTAACGAAGCGCGCTACTCTCCGTTGGATCTTCTCTACCTCTTCTATCAACCCTATCTGCTACGGATCCCACACTGCTGAGCAGTATTCAAGCAGTGGGCGAACAAGCGAACTGTAACCTACGTCCTTTGTTTTCGGATTGCATTTCCTTAGGATTCTTCCAATGAATCACAGTCTGGCATCTGCTTTACCGACGATCAACTATATATGATCATTCCATTTTAGATCACTCCTAATGCCTACTCCCAGATAATTTATGGAATTAACTGCCTCCAGTTGCTGACCTGCTATATTGTAGCTAAATGATAAAGGATCTTTCTTTCTATGTATTCGCAGCACATTACACTTTGAAATGTCTCCTTACAAAAATTATAAATGACTATGCTTAAACAGGCACACAATATTTTTAGCGCAACGCAATCTGACTTTTAATAATCCTACAAAAGAATGGCCCTGGCTAACAATAACCTATAACTTTCATGAACCACTTACCTCACAAAAATCTTCGTTACTCGAACTACTGCATTACAGCAAGCGCCAATACTGCATGAAAGAGTCTAACTACTGAAGGCACTGACTACTGATAGGCATAGTTAGCAAATGAAAGATTTTGATAGAGAACAAACAATGTCTTTACCTTAATAGTGGACACCCAATCTTGCAATTTTACTGTCCCTGATGGACACACGTCCAGATCATCCGCTTTCAAAAGTCCGCCATCTCTCTCCCCACATCCGCCACTGCTGGCAGCTCACCTCCAACTGCGCAACGCTACGCGCCAACAGCCAACTGCCCAACACTACAATAGAGAATATTTCAACAATGCCAACCAGTCACAGCCTGCGCAAGCACAGTGATTTTCATACAGAGAGTTAGGTGACGATACCAACATAAAAACCGAAACAGCCTACTTACAACTTGTCTACATTGAGATTCAGTTGCCATTCCCTGCACCATGCGTCAATTCGCTGCAGATCCTCCTGCATTTCAGTACAATTTTCCATTGTTACAACCTCTCGATATACCACAGCATCATCCGCAAAAAGCCTCAGTGTACTTCCGATGTCATCGACAAGGTCATTTATGTGTATTGTGAATAGCGACGGTCGTACGACACTACCCTGCGGCACACCTGAAATCACTCTTACTTCGGAAGACTTCTCTGCGTTCTGTTATATAGGAGCTCCTCAGTCCAATCACACAATTGGTCTGATAGTCGATATGCTCTTACTTTGTTCATTAAAGGACTGTTGGGAACTGTATCGAACGTACCGATTGTTGTTGTTTATTTGTAGTTCACAGTTGATGTTTGAGTTCACACATTGCCATTTTGTCATTAGGGGATAGCGAGTGAGGCTGTGGACACTTTAAAATGGAATTCCAAGAGGAGCAATCGGAACAATTCCTACATATTTTCACTTCAAAAGACGGCTGACAGCATCGGAAACGGGCAGAAAAATTTGTGCCGTCTGTGAGGATAATGTCATTGGACAGAGCGGGGCCAGAAAATGGTTTTATCGTTTTAAGAGGGGTCGTTTTCACGTTAGTGACCCTTCAAGTTCAGGAAGCCCTCCGGGACTTGATAAATATCGTTTGAACGCATTAATCCACAATGATCCGTGTCAATGTACTCGAGAATTGGCAGATGTGATGTACTGTGAACATTTCTCCATAGCGCGACTTTGCATCAAATGCGGAAGGATCAAAAATGGAGTGTACGGGTAATGGTTCAAAAATGGTTCAAATGGCTCTGAGCACTATGGGACTCAACTGCTGTGGTCATTAGTCCCCTAGACCTTAGAACTACTTAAACCTAACTAACCTAAGGACATCACACACATCCATGCCCGAGGCAGGATTCGAACCTGCGACCGTAGCAGTCACACGGTTCCGGACTGCGCGCCTAGAACCATGAGACCACCGCGGCCGGCTGTACGGGTAATGCATGCTGTCTAAGCCAAAATAACACAAACCAACGGGTAGCCATGTATGCATCTCTGCTTGCTCGTCATCAAATCGCTCGTTAACAACCCCACTATTCCTATCCTGTAGCGTTACTCGTAGCGAGAAATTGCCTCTTTATTCTAACATAAGGAAAAGAAAGGAATGGTTGAGCCCAAACAACGCAGCAATACGCCGTGCAAAGACCTGCGCGCTTCCATAAAAGATATGTTATGCATCTGGTGGAACGGCGACGGCGTGGTGTATTACGAATTGCTTTCCCTAGGTGTAACCGCCACTGCTGATATTTACTGTCAACAACTGAAACATCATGCAATCGCGGCCCAAGAACAACGACCAGGAAGTCTTCGTGAAGTGATGCTACCCCACGATAACGCCCGCCCGCATTATGCTACTCGGACAAAAAACACAAGACAGTAGTTGACTTGGGAAATCATTCCGCACCCACCTTATTCACCTCATCTTGCATCCTCAGATTTTCATCTTTTCCGCTCACTGTCGAAGTACCTTCAACGAACTTCCTTTCCTGATGAAAGAGCTTTCCGAACATGACCTGACGAGTTCTTTGCCTCAAAACCACTTGGTTTCTACAGTGGCTGAACCGAAAAGTTACCCCAACGTTATGACAGTCTTGCAAATAGTAAAGGAGAATATACTATTGGTGACTGACGTCTCTGTTATTTGTATCTGTTGTAGTTAACTTAGGGAAAAATCGCTACGAACTTATGCACCAACGTAATGCTTGAAGAAATTCGTGCTACCATCATAAACTGCTGACCCTGAAATATGCTTTATTGATCAATAGCTTCGGTACGAAGCATAATTTTTAAATGACGTGAAGTTGCTTTACAATAAAACATTTTGATAATATAGGTAAACGTATAAAATGTCCTGATCTTGAAAATTAACATAAAGTTTCCTATCAGACAGGTCTCATTTCCTAGCAAGTGTTGGAAACTCACGTAGTAAAACAGAAGTAACATCTGACGTTCCCCAAGGAAGTGTTGTAGGCCCTCTGCAGTTCCTAATTCAAACAAACGTTTTGGGAGGCAGTTTGAGCACTGTTCTTATATTGTTTGCAGATGACGTCGTACACAGTCATCAGAAGACGAAAACCAATTGGAAAATGATTTTGATAAAATATCTGTATGGTGCGAAAAGTGACAATTGACTCTAAGCAACAAAAAGTGTGAGGTCATCAGCATGAGTACTGAAAGCACTCTTTAAATTTCGGTTACACGATGAAAAACACAATTTAGAGGCTGTCAGCTGAACCAAAAAATGGTTAAAATGGCTATGAGCGCTGTGGGACTTAACTTCTGAGGTCATCAGTCCCCTAGAAATTAGAACTACTTTAACCTAACTAACCTAAGGACATCACACACATCCATGTCCGAGGCAGGATTCGAACCTGCGACCGTAGCGGTCGCGCGGTTCCAGACTGAAGCTCCTAGAACCACTTGGCCACACCGACCGGCTGAACCAGATACGTAGGGATTACAATTACGAACAATGTGAAGTGGAACGATCTCGTTGATAATGCCGTGGGGAAGGTGAACCAAAGACTGTGTTTTATTGGTAGAACACCGAAAAGATGTACTAAAGAAATTGCCTACATTAAGCTTGTCCGTCCTCCTCTGGAGTACTGCTGCGCGGTATGGGATCCTCATCAAATAGGATTGACGCTGGACATCGAGAAAGTTTAACGAAGGCCATCTCGTTTTGTATTATCACATAGAAGGGGGCAACGACTCACGATTAAGAGAAGCGTGTTGTGGTGGCATTGAGTAAAACAAAGGCGTTTCTAGTTGCGGCGAGATATCTTTACTAAATTTCAATCACCAACTGTCAGTACGAATGCGAAAATATGTTGCTGGCTGCCACCTACATGGGAAAAAATGATCACTGTAATCAAATGAGATACATCGGAGCTGGCACGGAAAGTCTGATGTGTCAATTTCCCTCACGTCCTGTTCGAGAGAGGGACTGTGGAGAAATAGTGTGAATGTGGCTGGACGAACACTCTGTCATGCGCTTACGTGTGGATCGCTGAGTTTTCACTTAGACGTACACACAGAAACCCATCTGCTGTCATATGCTTCCCACACCACATATCGACATAAGTCTGTCACACGACGTACATCAATAGATCTGACTTTTGCAAATGGGGCTTCCGCTGTCGAGCAGACAAAAACGTCCCATACAAGTGAACAATTATCTTGGCGAGGAAAACAGACAGCAGAAGCCCTGTTTGTAAGCATTATTGGCTAGTATTAGAAGCACTGATGTTCGTCGTACAACGTGACAGACCTGTGTTGATGTGTGACGTGGAGAGCATATCTACATCTACACATACATCTACACATACATCTACGCGGATGCTCCGCAAATGGCACTTAAATCCCTGGCAGAGAGTTCATCGAACTCTGTATTTGACTTTTCAAACAGCGCACGGAAAAAACGAACATCTATATCTTTCCTTGCGAGCTCTGATTTCCCGCCGGCCGGGGTGGCCGAGCGGTTCTAGGCGCTGCAGTCTGGAACCGCGTGACCGCTACGATCGCAGGCTCGAATGCTGCCTCGGGCATGGATGTGTGTGATTTCCTTACGTTAGGCAGGTTTAAGTAGTTCTAAGTTCTAGGGGACTGATGACCTCAGAAGTTAAGTCCCAAAGTGCTCAGAGCCATTTGAACCATTCTGATTTCCCCTATTTTAATACGATTATCGCTTCTCCCTATGTAGGTCGGCGTCAACAAAATATTTTCGCATTTGGTGGAGAATGTTGGTAATTACAATTTTCTTCCACTAAAAAAATTATAGCAAAATCTATAAAGTAGCCAATGTGATAGGCGGAATATATATTTCATGTTTCATTAAACATATTGTCCGCCCCCGGAAGCTGAGTGGTCAGCGTGACAGAAAGTCAATCCTAAGGGCTCGGGTTCGATTCCCGGCGGGGTCGGAGATTTTCACAGCGACTGGGTGTTTTGTTGTCCTAATCATCATCGTTTCATCCTCAACGACGCACAAGTCGCTGAAGTGGCGTCAAATCGAAAGACTTGCGCCTGACGAACGGTCTACCCGACGGGAGGCCCTAATCACAGGACATCTTTTATTAATAATATTTTATTTACATTGTCTTCCTCATAAAAAATCCTTAAAGTGCTTCGCGTATGTTACTGCAGACGTCAGAAAATTAGATGTACTGTACCTCACGAAGCAGCAAATGTGCAAAGTTTTGGAATAACGCTACGAAAAGCTAAGCTGCAGTTCGGTGCTAAGGGCGCTGCATCCAGCGCTTCACGCTTACGAATAAATTCAGGCACTAGCTCGTTCTTTTCCCATCTCAGTTGGCTTACTTCGTCAAAAACAGTGGCCTCGCCACGAAAAAATTACTTTTATGGATATCAAAGTTTTGCATCGTGGCTCTAACTGTATACTGTTGTATCCTGTGTGCCAATTATTACCGCCAAAAAACAAAAACGCGGTGTTCATTGGCTATACTCGATAACTCGTATTCTCTTTCGTTCCCTCTAGTGTAAACGCTTGTTCGCAGATACAAGCGAGTGATATAGTGAGCACTAGAGAATCATCTGCCAATGTTTGTTTGTACGGGTTCGCTTCCATTCGCCCCGGCGTTCGAAGGATTGCAGCTGTCATGTTGTCATTCGACGCTGTTACGCAATTCGGTTGCGCTCCCACCGAGGATTTATGGATTGCCCAAAATTCACAAAGAAAATGTACCGTTAAGGGCGATACTAAGTGCCATTGGTTCGCCCACCTACTCGTTAGCCAAGTTTTTGACTACGCTGTTAAAACCACATGTGGGCCGTTCGGGCTCTTATATAAAGAATTCCACACATTTCATCAGCAGATTGAATGGGAGAATGGTCCAGCCGGAGGACATACTGATCAGCTTCGATGTGGTATCGCTGTATACCATGGTTCCGCTTAATGATGCCTCTGAGCACTATAGGACTCAACTTCTGAGGTCATCACTCCCCTAGAACTTAGAACTAGTTAAACCTAACTAACCTAAGGACATGACACACTTCCATGCCCGTGGCAGGATTCGAACCTGCGACCGTTGCAGTCTCGTGGTTCCAGACCGCAGCGCCCAGAACCGCACGGTCGCTTCGGCCGGCTACTTAATGATGTATTGGAACAGCTGGATCGAATTTTTCCTGCCGATATTTCAGAACTGTTTAAGTGTTGTTTGACGACCACATACTTCAACTGGAATGAACAGTTTTATGAGCAAACGGATGGCGTGGCTATGGGAAGCCCCCTAAGCCCCGTATTTGCAAACTTCTTTATGAGGAAATTCGAAGAACAGGCCTTAGGTACTGCCAGCAAAAAACCAAATGTACGGTTCCGATACGTGGATGAGACGTTTGTGCTGTGGAGGCATGGCAGAGAGGAACTAAGCCGGTTACACGAACATCTGAACACTATAAACTCGAGAATTCAGCTTACAATGGAGGAGGAGGTAGACGGCAAATTACATTTCCTCGATGTGCTGGTTTTTAGACACGAAAATGGTAGTTTGGGCTACTCATTATACCGCAAAACGTGCACACGGACCGTTATTTGCACCGGGAATCGAACCACCACCCACAACAGAAGCGGGGTGTTATCAAGACGTTAGCGGACAGAGCTAGAAATATTTGTGAACCAGAGTTGCTCGACGCGGAGATGGAACATCCCCACAATGCACTAATGAAGAACGGATGTTCGTCCGTCGAATTAAAACGTGCGTTGAGACAGCCACGCAGAAATCAAAGTGACGTACAGGCTACTGCAAAATCTAAGGTTTTCCTACCGTTTGTTAAAAATCAAACGGAAAGAATACGGAGGATCTTGACGAAGCGGAATATTACCGTAATTTACAAGCTCACCAGGAAGATACAGGAATACCTTAAGCCTGCCAAGGACGCTCGCAAACCATTGGAAAAAGCTGGAGTGTATAGGATCCCATGCGACTGTGGAGATGTCTATGTGGGTACCACTAAAAGAACTGTTTCAAAACGTTTGGAAGAGCACAAGGGCAATTGTAGAAGAGGAGAAACGGAACTATCAGCTGTTGCGGAGCATGATTTCCAGCCAGGGAACCACCATATTCGTTTCGAGGAGACGCAAGTACTAGCTGCCACAAGCGGATATTACGAAAGGCTTTACAAGGAGGCAATCGAAATCGCTAAACACCCTAATAATTTCAATCGAAAGGAGGAGGGCGTGAAATTAAACAGTATATGTATGCCGATGTTAAAGAAGATGTGTACCACCCGTCCACTGCTGGGTGATGGCAACGGCGATCGACGGCAGCGGACAGCGGCCAATTGCACTGACGTTTTCAAAACACGTGACGTCACACCGCGGCGCGGGAGCGCGCGGACACGGAATTTAGCGGCAGTCAGTAGAGAGCCAGCGGGTGTGTTGGACCCCCCCCCCCCCCCCCCCCTGAAGATGTCTCCCGCAGACGGGGACGAAAGGTTGGGAATTGAGACAAAATTCATCAACCGACCACGGCATAACAGCCCGGATAATCATAATGGACATTCGGCGTTGTACACTGCACGAGTTGCGGAGACCCTTCAAAAGTAAGACGACGTCACTCCGCGCTACTCACGAATGATATCTTCTCATACGCAGCCTGAGTAGTAGTAAGTAATAAAATTCCTTGTGGCTCAACGGGCTGGTTCCAGTCTTTCGATTGGACGCTGCTTCGCTTACGCCACTAATCCTATCTGGGAGAGGGGACCTACAGTTTACCGTTGAATCCGAACTATATGTCGTCCCTGTCGAATCTTCACATCACTGAGACGTGAAGACGAGGTTAAAGATAGACTCAAAAATTTCAGTGTCTAATCAGGACTTTAACAAGCGACCTTTTTATTTCCGGGCACGATCCTCGCCACAAGATGCGCAAATAATACAACACTACCAGGAAAAATCTCCGTTGTTCCACCAGGAAACGATCCCGCGATATCTCAGTTTTCATGTATGCTCTTTCCCGGTTCTTTTTCTTCCCAGCTCTCCGAATAGCACGCCCTCTCCAAAAATGCTTTCCATGTCTAGCTTCTTACATTAATGTCTGCAATGGTTTTCTTCCTTTTACTTCTCTTCTTTTTCTTTTTTAATCTTGACTCTTGAAATTAAATTCAACCAGCTTAAAAGGGAAAAAAAGAAAAAGAAGACCTTCTTCAGGATAAGACCATTAGCACTCCAAGAGCATCGACGGCCATCGTTGAATTAATACTTGCATTTCCCGCCAGTGCAAACCAAGAGAAATGATTAAAAACTTTCGGAACCACTCAATGAATTTTTTCCCAGGCTGTTGTAGCGTAATCCAATGTCGGTGTTGCAAATAAAAAGTCCAATGTATCCAAAGTGGCTATAGTGATCGAGTAGTGAGTAAAATGAGACACGTACCAAGTAGACTACCGGTATGAGATTTTCACTCTGCAGCGGAGTGTGCGCTGATATGAAACTTCCTGGCAGATTAAAACTGTGCGCCCGACCGAGACTCGAACTCGGGACCCGAGTTCGAGTCTCGGTCGGGCACACAGTTTTAATCTGCCAAGAAGTTTTATACTACCGGTGTTTTGTCCATAAGAACATGTACCAGTTCGGCTGAAAAATGACTTTCATGTTTCCAATGGTAGGGCTCGTTCTGGTTATTAAAGCCAGTCCTCTCTTGTCCACGACCACATTCCATTTTGATCTAACCAAATGAATTTATGAGCGAGCGTGTCCTGTAACGGAGACTTCCCGCGGAGATGGTCTGGGGTTAGAATGA
This sequence comes from Schistocerca gregaria, assembly GCF_023897955.1. Taxonomy (NCBI): domain Eukaryota; kingdom Metazoa; phylum Arthropoda; class Insecta; order Orthoptera; family Acrididae; genus Schistocerca; species Schistocerca gregaria. The sequence continues at coordinate 146,971,088 of NC_064921.1, forward strand.
CATTCTGTTACTTTTCGCTAGTGGGAATCTTCCCATAGATTACATCCAACCAAGTGGATTTAAAGTCTGATGGTAGGAATTGTGATGACCATTTCGTTATATTCTGAGGGTAACTACTGTGAAGCGAGTGTACTGATAGAATGCTTGTTGGTATGAAAACGCCGTGGAACGGTGGAGGCGTTCCTCCCCATTAGACAACCCACCCTACGTCTGGTGACTGACCGATGTGTATCTCAGCGGTTTGACGACAACATGTGCTCTCGTATTAGTAAGTGACACCTGACGCAACCCTCCGCCCTCTCGCATCTAATCCCCACAGCCACGAGCGCACAGTGCGTTGCATGGCTTCTTCACGGATTAGAGGATGTAATGTGAGAGCACAGACCGAAAATTGGAGGCGCTGGAATCCGCTCTCAGGGGGAGGAGGAAGGGAAAATCGTAACGGATGACGAGCTGTGGGACAGACTTCAACTCTCTACTGCGTCTTCCGCACAACCACGGGGATAGTAACTACTCACGAAGGTCCGGTGTCGGCTGTAATTATCGTATTGCAGCAAAACGTTGTAGACATTGTAATGCGTTATTCGGAACCGATGTACGCTGGAAAAAAATGGGTTCCTATTTTGCCCACTAGATGCAAATCTGGCGCTGTGTAGCATCTCGTCGACGTCTCCGGCGAACAAAATTAACGAATCGTATAAGTGGCAGTTAGTAATACAATTAACCTTATGTCTTTCTCACTTCATCAGGTTACCGACCATTCAGAAAACTGTTGCATTCAGCGACTGTTATATTGACTTGTAAATTATAGATTGCAGCGATTAGTCGTCCTTTTTAAATTTTATTGGCAGATCTAGATTTCAGCTAGAAGCTAGCCATTCTCAATGATATCACTATTATTTTCGCTCAATGCATGTAACGCCTGTTGGTTGGGCTACATCCACAGTTCATTGAATATGTATTCATTGAGAATGGCTAGCTTCAAGCTGAAATCTAGATCTGCCAATAAAATTAAAAAGGACGACTGATCGCTGCAATCTGTAATTTACAAGCCCTTCTCACTTGTTTGACATTCTTTGCCTACATCTTTGTTTCTAATCCACTACACATGGAAACATTTCTGTATGACTTTCTTGAATTAAGAAAATGGTTCAAATGGCTCTGAGCACTATGGGACTCAACATCTTAGGTCATAAGTCCCCTAGAGCTTAGAACTACTTAAACGTAACTAACCTAAGGACATCACACACATCCATGACCGAGGCAGGATTCGAACCTGCGACCGTAGCAGTTGTGCGGTTCCAGACTGAAGCACCTAGAACCGCTCGGCCACTACGGCCCACACGATAATTAGAGGTCACATTGGATCTCTGTGAGTAACTTCACTTAACTTATAACCACTCGTTACTATGCTTTGTTCATTCTGAGGTGAACCATAATTTGAAAAAGAAAAGAAAAAAAGAAAACACTTGGCGATGGTTATCGGTCACAGTGCACATCTACCGCGTGTTGTGATGACATTGCAAGTAGACTCATCTTATGCATAGGGTTGGCAAAATGGAACTGGCCCGCAAAATATTTGTAAGACTGACGCAGAAGGGCCGGCCGCCGCGGTCTCGCGGTTCTAGGCGCGCAGTTCGGAACCGTGCGACTGCTACGGTCGCAGGTTCGAATCCTGCCTCGGGCATGGATGTGTGTGATGTCCTTAGGTTAGTTAGGTTTAAGTAGTTCTAAGTTCTAGGGGACTGATGACCACAGCAGTTGAGTCCCATAGTGCTCAGAGCCATCTGACGCAGAAGGCACACTAATGTATAGGAGAGCTAACCGTAACGGAAAATGCTGAAGACCGTAGGACCGATGCATCAATAAAAAATAAAATAATAAAATAAAATAAATGGCTCTGAGCACTATGGGACTTAACTTCTGAGGTCAACAGTCCCCTAGAACTTAGAACTACTTAAACCTAACTAACCTAAGGACATCATACACATCCAACCGAGGCAGGATTCGAACCTGGGACCGTAGCAGTCGCGCGGTTCCAGACTGTAGCGTCTAGAACCGCTTTTTTTGCATTTTACTGCGGAATTTCATGCTTCCAACTATTCAGAGGTGAGGTCTTAAGTTTCGTTTGCCCAGGTGCGATTTCGGTCAGCCACTCCGGCCGGCGATCCATCAATAGGTTACTGTTACACGTCTGTGCTTGCACATCTCACGCGTGCTCTACCCTGAGAACACCGCTGTCGCATTACATTTACCGAGTGGCGGTATTACACGTTTTTCGTGATCAGCCGAATGCAACCCGAAACGGTGCACATGATACAACAGGACGTGTTCATTGTCGAGTGTTATGCGAAGCACATTTCGTTGGGAAGGTGTACAGAAGCGTCGGTGCAAATGTATAAGACTGGAAGTGTTTTCGCAAAATTTCCAGAAAAATCTGCAATGTAAAACCTAGTGGCAAAATGGCACGATACGGGCTCTGTGAGACACAAAAATCTGTAAGTACACGGACGAAAAAAAAAAAAGAAATCCCAACTCCGAGAAGGATTGTACGAGATAAACGATAGTTAGTAGGAGTGTTTCTACATCTGAAAGGTGAAGTTTAATCAGATTTCGCGCCAGTCGCAAAAGATTGGCTCTAATAGCCCTACTATGAGGATGCAAATCAGGTTCGCTTTAAATACACGCTGTAACTGTCGTGAGCGTTCGTTAGTTTTGATACTGGACGTAATGAGTTGGTGTTAGTTAAGAATGCCTATAAGGCGGCAAAGACGCGGTTATCAACACCTCACTGATTTGAACGACGTCGTGTAACAGGTCTACGAGAAGCTGGATGTTTCTTCTGTGTAGCTGCAAAGAGACTTGGCAGTAACGTAGCCACTGTATATGATTCCTGGCTACGGTGGTAAATGGTTCAAATGGTTCTAAGCCATCTGAGGTCATCAGTTCTTTAGACTTAGAACTACTTAAAGCTAACTAACGTAAGGACATCACACCTAAAATACTCTACGGAGTGTCGACATGTTGCCTTGGCCTGCTCGATCACCAGATCTGTCTCGAATCGAGCACATCTGGAATATCATCCGACGACAACTTCAGCGTCAACCACAAACAGTGTTAACTGTCCCTGTATTGACCAAGTGCAACAGTCTACCTATTGACATCCAGTACCTGTACAACATAATGCTTGCACGTTTGTATTCTTGCATTCAACATTGTAGCGGTTATATCCATTATTAATTTACCAGCATTCCATAATGGCAATGGCTTTTCTCGCGCTTACAACGCGCTTGCTATGTTTATCACGTAAACATGTTACCTACACAAATGTATCCCCTAAATTTCATTACTCTTCATTAATTATCTCTTGGTGTTGGGATTTTATCACCATCACTGTATCTGAAAACACTTCGAACCCAGAAAACATACCTAGAATGGAGGAAAACCCAGAACATAATCCGATAAAATTTCAGTGCCTTTTATCTGTGCGAGTGGAAAGTAAGAAACGTTATGAAAAATAACTTGCACCTGTATAGTTACAAATTTACTATTGTGCATGAGTTAAAGCGTCTATACGAGTTTTCGCGTGTTCAGTTCTCCTCGCGGTTTCTAAGCGAAGTGGAATCAGGACTTTTGGATCCAAAGTTTTTCATTTTTTATTCAAGGACTGGTTCAATCTGTGAGCGTACGTGAACTCACAGAACAAGCACCATTGTGCACCATAAAATCCCCAAGCGTACTTCGGAGAGCCACTACATGATTCCAAATTTGGAATTTGGAGCGCCCTGTCTGTATCCGAATAACCCGTTTCTTTCACCAAACTTTTAATGCTAACTGATATGTCCAGAAACTGTTTAATCCATATATAGTTCAGCTCACCGAAGATGAACGACTGTATGGATATTTTCATCAATACGGGGCAACAGCACACGCCGTCTTGACAACCTTGTTACGAGTGCGCGAGATGCTCGTTGAGGGGAGGATGATCAACAGAGACAGTGCAATCTCTTGGCCACCTCATTAAGAAAGGTCGAATTGTGAATAATTTCCCGCCAGTTTCGTTTCGAACTGGACGCAAGACTGAAGAGTTTGCAACATTGATAGGTGCAAACCGTTCCCAGTCGGTAGACGACCCCGCAGCAGCATAAGAGGTATCTGCTACAAAATTCTGACTGATGACCTGGACATGTCGCGTGTTACGCTGCGCAGTGTGCATCCTGACGCAAGACTAGTGTGGTGATCGCATGACGAGTTGTGAAAACCTGATCAGTAGTGCTGACGATGATCACACGTTTCTAACCGGATCAAAACTGGAGACGAAACAGGGTTTATCCGGGCTATCTCCAAAACAGGTTGTATCCGTACGATCCCCAACTGAAGTGACACGCCATCACCGGGAAAACTCCAGAACCGCCACGGCAGAGAAAAAACCGCGACAAGACAGGTCAAAAGGCAAGGTGGCGCGTGGCGCTCGAGCTGCTTTTTGATTCAGAAGGAATTGTTCACATGGAATTCATCAAAGATGACGCAAAGGTAAACAAATTCCGTTACAATGAGATCTCGGCCCTTTATGTAATTCATTTCGTCGTTTGCGTCTTTAGCCATGGTACGGAAACACTTGGCTGTTGCTACACGACAACTCCCCTGCACATCAGTCTGCTCTTGTCCAAGAGCAGCTTGCAAGCCCACAGGTCACCGTTTTGTCACATCCTCCGTGCTCATCTGATCTCGCACCATGCCACTTTTGTCTCTTTCCTCCCATGTACGCACTACTACGTAGGCGCAGTTTTCATTTGGTTGATGAGGTCATGACTGTCACAAGAGAAGCCGTGTGGAGCTTTCCTGCCAACATAATTCATTAATGTTTCCTGTAGTTATACAGACGTTGGTAGACCTGCATAGCAGCTAACAGCGATTATTTCGAGGGAGGATATTGATCTGTTTAAGAGTACGCCGTGGCTGCCATGGCATTCAGGCCAGAACCCATGTTATGTGGCATCTTGTGAGAGATCCAGATTCTTGTGGATGCCTACTGTCCAGGCGTCAGTCTCAAAATGTAATGAAAATAGTATGAGTATTCTTGGGCTCTTTCCGAACCTAGTTTTACATCCGTCGATTTCGTCCCGTTAAGAGAGACAATTTGTTTTCTATCTGGTAGGACGCCCTGAAACCAGTCAAAAATATTGTCCGATAGTCTGTAAACTCATATTTTGTTCGTTAAGACAATGTCTTCCAAAATTCAAGGAACGCGGATACCTATCTGTACTGCGCTCTACACCTCATGAACGAACAAAAGCGAACTTAGTTTGGATTGCTAGTCGCAAAATGTGACAAGCCCGACATGAAACCTGATACTGAAAGTGCTTCTCAGTTACAGCTAAAATGGTAGTTTTTTTAAAAAATTATATTATAATTAGCGAGAAAGTCTTAGAATCTGTACACTGGATGTTTATGAACTAGATTCTTTTTATACGCATCGTATCTGGTGGCCTGCAAATATTGTTCTCTATATTGTTTAAAGAATAGCGTCTGGAAACAACCAAAATTCCTATGATGTGTATTTATTTCCGCACAACCATCTTCGGTCAAGCGACTATGTCCGAGTCACGGATACCATTACATTAGGATAAAGGGACATAATTATTATCAGTTGCAGCATCTGTCACTTACATGTGCGTCCATTCATTTATCAGTATCCGGTTTTTTTTTTTTTTTTTTTTTTTTTTTAGTCAGTCCACTGCATTGTTCCACATACTGTGTGACCAAAGCTGTATCACAGTCCCCATTATTGTAATAGAAGAATGAATAAGATAGTGGACAATACAACTTTCTTAACGATTTCACTACCAATCTTTTCGGAGTGAAAGATATTATCTGCCATAGTCAGAGGTAAAATGTTCCCTCCATGACGGGCAGGTGTAGGGCACACAGGGTTATTTATAAGCTCCTCTGGAATTTCAATAAATGACTGCACAAAAGCCTCACGACAAATGACACACATCAGTGGAGAGAGCATCTCTCTATGTTTTTAGGTCACATTACAATTAGGCACCGATTGTGACGAGGCTGACGTCAATACGTGCGTGCAATTCATTGGCACGAATTACCCAGAAAAGCGCAACTGCAGCCCGCTTCGCAACTCTGTTCACTGGGTTTTTATCTGCAGGCACGTTCGGTACTCTCCATTCACATTAAACCTGAGACACGTTAAACCTGAATAACCACTGTTTACAGCGCGGAGCCCTAGGAGATATGCAGGAACAGAGTCAATGACGTTCTGGAAGACACCGACAGGGATGTGGGACGGTGATGACTTCAGTGCCGTCGCCAGCTGCGCTACATTTCTCGCTTGAGGATCCATGGCGAGAACAACCTGATCGAGGTGGTCCCACAGATTCTCTATTACGTTTAAATCCGGGGAGTTTGGCGGTCAGGGGAGTACACCAAACTCATCATGGTACTCTGTGAACCACCAACGTACCTTGCAAGCTCTGTGATACGTTGCATTGTCCTGCTGGTAGATGCCATCGTGCCGAGGAAAAGCAAACGGTAGACGTGGTTCCCAAGAATAGATGCATACTTATGTTAATCCGTTGTGCCTTCAACAATGCTGAAGTCACCCAGGGAATACTACGAAACCTTTCACCAGAGCACAATGGTCCATAATCCAACGTGGACTCTTCAGCCTTGTTGCAGGGCATTTCTTTCAGACATTTCATGCTTTAGACGGCAATGGCCATCCGTCCGATGGAGCGTACAACGTGACTTATCTGAAAAGGCCACCTGTCCACACTCAGTGGACGTCTATTTGCGATAATGAATTGCACACTCCAGCCTTGGTCGCCAATGAACAGCAGTCAGCAAGTTTGCAGGAACCAGGCACCTGCTGCTGAGGCCCATATCTAGCAATGTTCCCTGAACGGTCGTTGAGGAGATACTGTTGGTAGCCCCTTGGTTTATCTGGGCGGTCGGTTGCTCTACAGTTGCACGTTTATTCGGCCGGATACATCCCCGCAGCCATCGTTCACCCCTGTTATCTATGGCCTGTGGTATGCCTCAGTTGCCTCGGTGACAGTTCTGGAAAGCGCAATTTTGGCATGAACGGTATACCTTAACCACGGCGGCACGCGAACAGTTTACAGACTTCTCCGTTTCTGGAATGCTTTTACCCTTGGCCAAAAGCGAAAGATCACGTCCTTTGGACGTCAGGTAAACCGCTTCGTTTCCGCTTTATGACAACGAATGCACTGTTTCCCACGTCCCCCCCTCTCCCCTCCCCCAACGTGCTTGATATAACCTAAATGCTAGTGCTGCCACCTGCCGTCTATGACTGGTTACTGCACGTTGACGTCGAACACAGGCGGTAGTCACAGTAATGAAGCTTCCTGGCAGATTAAAACTGTATATCGGACCGAGACTCGAACTCGGGACCTTTGCCTTTCGCGGGCAAGTGCTCTACCAACTGTCCTACCCAAGCACGACTCACGCCCTGTCTCCACAGCTTTACTTCTGCCAGTACCTAGTCTCCTACCTTCCAAACTTTACAGAAGCTCTCCTGCGAACCTTGCAGAACTAGCACTCCTGAAAGAAAGGATATTACGGAGACATGGCTTAGCCACAGCCTGGGGGATGTTTCCAGAATGAGAGTTTCACTCTGCAGCGGAGTGTGCGCTGATATGAAACTTCCTGGTACACAGTCTCGGTCCGGCACACAGTTTTAATCTGCCAGGAAGTTTCATATCAGCGCACACTCCGTTGCAGAGTCGAAATCTCATTCTGGAGTCACAGTAATGTGACTGGACAACGTTTTTCAGTGCGACAATAGAGATGGATGATTTGTCTACATGTTCTAATGTGCCTGCCCTTTAGTAGAAACTACGGCACGCCATGTATTACAAACCAAACCTTGGGGAGATTTTCTGTCCACTGAAACGCGTCATATTTGTTCTTACTGATAACACCGTATGTGTCCCACGGGTAACAGGGGCAGTCAAACGAAAACGAAAAAATCTGAGAAAGAAATTCAGCAGTTTATTATTTCAAAAGTAATCCTCATAATTGTTAGTCCACTTATCCCACTGTGAGAGAAGATGGTCAATGGCTTCATGGAAAAACGTTTTGGCCACGAATGTCTTTCTTCAGGGATCCAAAAATATGGAAATAGCATGAGAAGAAATTACTGTATGGAGCATGTGTAAAGGCATCTCAGCAAAACTTGTATAGCGTAGTAGAAACAACCTAGCAACCATTTGCCCGCCAGCGTGTTACCAACTTATTTTCCAATATGCTGCAGAAGTTTCGCGTGGAAGCCCTTACACATACCTCATACGGTCTCCCAATGCGGATTTCATATTTTTTGAGGCATGAAGAAAAATAATAGTGGCTGACGATTCGCTTCGGTTGAAGAGGTGCACGCTTGGGTACAATGACGGTTTCGCAGCAACCACAAACAATTATCTTTGAATGCACTGACCATCTTCTCTCACAGTCGGTTAAATATATTGTCAGTCACGGTGATTAGTTTTGACACAGCAAACAGCTGACCTACGTTTTTCTTATCTATATCGTTTTCATTTGACACCCCTTATAATTTGTCGTACGACCTACACTATGTGATCAAAAGTATACGCACACCTCGTTGAAAATTACTTACAAGTTCGTGGCACCCTCCATCGGTAATGCTGGAATTCAATACGGTGTTCGCCCACCCTTTGCCTTGCTGACAGCTTCCACTCTCTAAGGCATACGTTCAATCAGGTGCTGGAAGGTTTCTTGGGGAATGGCAGCCCATTCTTCACAGAGTGCTGCACTGAGAAGAGGCATCGATGTCGGTCGGTGAGGCCTGGCACGAAGTCGGAGTTCCTAAACATGCCAAAGGTATTCTATAAGATTTAGGTTAGGACTCTGTGCAGGCCAATCCATTATTGTCGTGTAACCACTCCACCACAGGCCGTCCATTATTAATAGGTGCTCGACCGTGTTGAAAGATGCAATCGCCATCTCCGAATTGCTCTTCAACAATGGGAAGCAAGAAGGTGCTTAAAACATCAATGATGGCCTGTGCTGTGATAGTGCCACGCAAAACAATAAAGGGTGAAAGCCCCCTCTATGATAAACACGACCACACCACAACACCACCGCCTCCGAATTTTATGTTGGCACTACACACGCTGACAGATGACGTTAACCGGACATTGGCCATACCCACACCCTGCCATCGGATCGCCACATTATGTACCGTGATTCGCCACTCCACACAACGTTTTTCCACTGTTCAATCGTTCTATGCTTACATTCCTTACACCAAGCGAGGCGTCGTTTGGCATTTACCGGCTTGATGTAAGGCTTATGAGCACCCGCTCAATCATGAAATCCAAGTTTTCCCGCCTCCTGCCTAACTGTCATACTACTTGCAATGGATCCTGATGCAGTTTGTAATTCCAGTGTGATGGTCTGGACAGATGTCTGCCTATTACGCATTACGACCCCCTTCAACTGTCGACGATCTCTGTCAGTCAACAGACGAGGTTGGCGTGTACGCTTTTGTCTTGCACGTATCCCTTCACGTTTTCACTTCACTGTCACATCGGAAACAGTGGACATACGAATGTTTAGGAGTGTGGAAATCTCGCGTAGAGACGTATGACACAAGTGACACCCAATCACCTGACCACGTTCGAAGTCCGTGAGTTCCGCGGAGCGCCCCATTCTGCTCTAAATGGTTAAAATGGGTCTGGGCACTATGGGACTTAACATCTGAGGGCATCATTCCCCTAGATCTTAGAACTACTTAAACCTAACTAACCTAAGGCCATCACACACGTCCATGCCCGAGGCAGGATTCGAACCTGCGGCCGTAGCGGTCGTGCGGTTCCAGACTGAAGCACCTAGAACCGCTCGACCACACTGGCCGGCCATTCTGCTCTCTCACAATGTCTACTGACTACTAAGATGGCTGATATGGAGTACATGGCAGTAAGTGGCAGGACAATGCACCTAATATGAAAATGTATGTCACAGTGTTAATAAATAAATAAACATGTAATTCCATTTATGAACTATACACTACTCGCCATTAAAATTACTATACTGCGAAGATGACGTGCTACAGACGCGAAATTTAACCGACAGGACGAAGATATGCAAATGATTAGCTTTTCAGAGCATTCACACATGGTTGGGGCGGGTGGCGACACCTACAACGTGCTGATATGAGGAAAGTTTCCTATCGATTTCTCATACACAAACAGCAGTTAACCGGCGTTGCCTGGTGAAACGTTGTTGTGATGCCTCTTGTAAGGAGGAGAAATGCGTACCATCACCTTTCCGACTTTGATAAACGTCGGATTGTAGCCTATCGCGATTGGGGTTTATCGTATCGCGACATTGATGCTCGCGTTGGTCGAGATCCAATGATTGTTAGCAGAATATGGAATCGGTGGGTTCAGGAGGGTAATACGGAACGCCGTGCTGGATCCCAACGGCCTCGTATCACTAGCAGTCGAGATGACAGGCATCTTTTATCCGCACTGCTGTAGCGGTTCGTGCAGCCCCGTCTCGATCCCTGAGTCAACAGATGGGGACGTTTGCAAGACAACAACCGACTGCACGAACAGTTCGACGACGATTGCAGCAGCATGGACTATCAGCTCGGAGACCATGGCTGCGGTTACACGTGACGCTGCATCACAGACAAGAGCGCCTGCGATGATGTACTCAATGACGAACCTGGGTGGACGAATGGCAAAAAGTCGTTTTTCGGATGAATCCAGGTTCTGTTTACAGCATCATGATGGTCGCATCCGTGTTTTGCGACATCGCGGTGAACACACATTGGAAGCGTTTATTCGTCATCGCCATACTGGCGTATCACCTGGCGTGATGGAATGAGTGAGATTGGTTTTACGTTTCGGTCACCTCTTGTTCGCATTGACGGCACTTTGAACAGTGGACGTTACATTTCATATGTGTTACGACCCGTGGCTCTATCCTTCATTCGATCCCTGTGAAACTCTACATTTCAGCAGGATAATGCACGACCGCATGTTGCAGGTCCTGTACGGGCCTTTTTGGATACGGAAAATGTTCGACTGCTGCCCTGGCCAGCACATTCTCCAGATGTCTAACCAACTAAAAACGTCTGGTCAATGGTGGCCGAGCTACTGGCTCGTCCTACCTGTACACGCCATCCAAGCTCTGTTTGACTCAATGCCCAGGCGTATCAAGGCCGTTATTACGGCCAGAGGTGGTTGTTCTGGGTACTGATTTCTCAGTAATCACATGTCAGTTCTACTATAATATATTTGTCCATCAAATACCCGTTTATCATCTGCATTTCTTCTTGGTGTACCAATTTTAATGGCCAGTGGTGTATTATCAGAAAAGGATTTGGACTATACTTATTTTCACAATATTTGACATTTCGGTAGATCACTACATGCAAATTCGAGAGTTCCCTGTGAAAGTCACATCGATCCTCGTAGTTACGATAAGCGTGAAACAGTTTTTGCATGAAGTAATTTAACATTGTTCTAATTTCCCTCTTCCCCTTAGCACACCTTACGCACTTTCTTCTTGTTTCACTTTCAGTTGGCAGATGGTTTCGAACAATCACCATAGATTTTCTACGCCCTGCGGCGTCTAGCACCTCTCTGTCTTTTGACAATAGTGTCTTTTTTTCCCAATGCAAACATATACTCTGGAAGTGGGTAAGAAAAATTAATGTTTATTGCGAGACGTCTCGGGAGCAGAGGGTTAACAATGAAACTTGAAACCTTTAGGTGCAGTCTGTAATAATACAAATGCTGCAAAACTTCAGCTGGCTTCCCATTACCAGTGGGACACTACATTATAGTATCAACATGCACCAAATTCCCACTAGTTCTCCGATAACCTATCGTGTGACACATGAGCCCCAATGTCGGTGAAATGGTTCATCTCATGCAACTGCATGGATGATCTGAAGTTGTAGACAAAAAAATCCACATTAAAACAACTTTTCGTGATTTCGTGATCGTGTTCTTTAAGTATACTAAAGTTGTGCAGTACCGCTTACAAAAAACTGTTTCCCCAGTATTGTGCTTTTGTTGACATTAGCACTATTACGCCTGTAGTAGTGTACGTAACTATAGAAAACGTAAACCAATGTGGACTGGCGATGATCTAAGTCTCGGTTCTTGCGGCTGCGAGGTCGCTGCGTACTTTTCTTGATGCTGCACAGAAATTCTCGCTATGTGTAACCGTATGTAGAGTCGCTACAGGTGGAGGTCTCTCCAGCAAGTGCGTCAGAGCAGCTGCGTTATCAACCTCAGAAACGCGACTGTTTGCTGCCCTCGCCCGCAAGCCGCGCAACACCGCGGTAGCTTACGGCACAGATTTATGGCCCACCTCGAGATAAGAGCTTCGCCTGTACGTAGCCTTTTCTCTCCACAAGCGCAACAAACGCCTCGGGAACACTTGCGAAATGTAGCGGTTGCGTGGATGCATTTCACAGCCGCGTGGATTACCTTTTGTGTTAGTTTAGTATCTGCAGTCCCAGGAACAATGTTGAAAACGAACGTCTATGCGAAGGAAGAAGCAAGGACGTAATTGTGCGTTCGCGAACTATCGTTTCCAGAGCGTCTACAAAGCTCCACCTGTGCGGAATAGGTTCCCAGATACCTAAGTGGCTAGAGGACTTCAAGAAATGTAACCCAGTACGTTATGTTGGACGGTGAGTGTTCGTCGGAGACAAAGGTGTCGTCAGGAGTGCCCAGGAAAGAGTGATAGGACAGCTCATGTTCCCTGTATACATAAACGACTTGACGATTTCAGTGTACAGCAGTCGGCCAATGTTTGCTGATGACACCAGTCTTTTGGGCTCTCCTGTGACCAGGGGTCAGTGGAATGCACCTTGCAGGTCTCCAGGCGAATAAATCATGTCTGTTCAGTCGTCTGTAGACTGTGTGTCTGAAGACAACTGTTCCAGTGGCTGCGGTAAGGTTCCGAGCAAGGCTACCTGCAGTATTCCGAGGCCGTCTGCGGGCACTGATATCTGTCTTCTTGTGGTGTTGTACATTGTGGACGTCCCGTAATGTAGCGCCTGGACACGTCTCCTGTCTGCTGGAATCGTTGCCATAATCTTGAGATTACACTTTGTGGTACACGGAGCGCCCGTGCTACGACTTGCTGTGTTTGACCAGCCTCCAGTCGCCCTAGTATTGTACTCCTCATAACGTCATCAATATGTGTTCTTGGAGCCATTTTCAACACGCAGTCACGTCTGAAAACGTGTGCACACTTAATCGCTGGCATGCACCAGCACACCTCTGGTTATGTGGACTGCTGTCAGCGCCACCGTGCAACGACCGCTGGTCAAATGCACCGCATGGTCATACCCCGAGGTGATTTAAACCCGAAAGTTGTTTCACCATGTACCAGAATTATCCTTAATTTATGAGCATTAGTGTAAATGTAGATACTGTAGCAGAGTCGAATATACACTGATCAGCGAGAACATTATGACCTCCTATCTAACGGACAGTTTGTCCACCTTAGGCACTTCATGGCAAAGAAGCAATGAGACCTTGGTAGGCCGTTGGAGGGACTTGGCACCACATCTGCACACACAAGTCACCTAATTCCCGTAAATTCTGGGAAGGGGGACGATGAGCTCTGACGTCACGTTCAATCACACCCCATATATGTCTGATAGCGTTCAGACGTGGCGAGGTGGGCGGCCAGCACATCAACTGGACCCCGCCATTGTGTTCCTCCGACCAGTCCATTACACTCCTGGCCTTGTGATACGGCGCATTATCTTGTCGCAAAATACAACTGCCGTCGGGAAACATGATCGTCGTGAAAGGGTGTACGTAGTCTGCAATAAGTGTGCTGCACTCCTTGGCCGTCATGGTTTCTTGCACGAGCTCCACTTGACCCACGGATGCCCATGTTAATGTTCACGAGAGCGTAATGGAGCCTCCGCCACCAGTTTCCGTCCCTGAGTACAGTTGTTAAGGAGCTGTTCCCCTGGAAGAGGACGGATTCGCGCCCTCCCATCGGCATGATGAAGAAGGTTTCGGGATTTATCAGACCATGCAATCTCTGCCACTGCGCCAACATCCATTGCCGATGTCGTGGATCGTTGGCTGCGGAGGCCCATCCCTTTAGAAGTGTTCCGTGCACTTTGTGTTCAGACAAACTTATACTCTGCCCAGCATTAAAGTCTGTTGTTACTTCCCCCTTAGTTAACCGCTTGTCCTATTTTATCAGACCGGCCAGCGTAGGACGTCCGACATCTGAAATGACTTGCTGTTTCCAATATGCTCGTGCCTAGCCTTCGGGCCACCACAATCCGCCCTCAGCTAGACACAAACAGATCGCGGGCCTTTCCCATTCTACACACGAACAACACACTCACTGACACTATCTGCACGGAGGGTGTGTCTCACCAGCAGTCATTCCTCGACAGCTGACGCTGCTGTCGGCTGGACGGGTTTGCATAGATAGTAGGTCGGTAGGCGTAACGTTCTGGCTGATCAGTGTACAGCTGTTGCTTACAGTCGTCAGTTCAAGTTGCCACCGTAGTTACTGTGCTGACGTCACATACACCTCGAATAAAAAGAGTCTCGGAAGTATTTGGACGGCCTGTGTACGGGCGTAGTAGCTGCGGAAACGTGCAATAAGGATAAAGTGCTAGAGTCTTCGGAGACTATTTTCAAAGTACAGAGAGATTCACCTCCCAACATGATTACACCAGTACGGCCACAAAGAAAGTTTCGCGAATTGGCTGAGAACTTGCAGTAACCTAGGTACGGCAGTAGGTTATTTAAGAATCATTTACTTATTTTCGTTATTATTTTCTTTAACAGGAATAAAGAGAAAGACGTGTTACAGTGGTAAGACACTTGAATACCATATGTGCAGGGGACAGTTCAAATCCCCGTCCGGTCATTCGGATTCAGGGTACCGTGATTTCCCAAAATCGTCAAACTGGCCGACTTGGAGCAGCTCATAATTGAAAATAATATTTTAAGACAAGTCAGTCATGGAGATATTAGAAGTAGCTTCATTAGTATGAAGTGTAGGACCAAACCAATTCGATAAAGACATTACGTTATGCTTGTATTTTATGGATGATTATTTATGATAACATTTTATTTGAATTAATTATAGGTAAATTTTATTGGGTTGGTACTTTCCTTCTATTAAACTGCATTTTCCTAATAAACATATTTGCTTATTGTTATTACATGTTTCTTTATTTAAGTGAAATGCTGTTATTTCCATAGATGTGAAACTAAACTTTTTATTCTTTCTGTTTCAAAAAATGTGGTTGCTCGTAGCAATGTTAATACACTATCTCGAACACCTTAATGACAACAAGTCTTCTCTTTTTCTAATATTATCAACTCATTAAATCAGTATAGTGAAATTTTGTACAATTACATAGTAAACCTTAAACGCTATGCTATAAACTTTTAGTTCGAAAATTGCTCCAGAATGTTATTTTTGCGAGTTACCACAAAATTTACCCTCATAGCGCACATGCAACGTGTTCAACCGAGTGGTCTGTATAGCCTAAATACGGTCCTGCTATCCTCTCGATGTTTTCTAATCTGTTGGAGTCCAGGAAAGATCTTCCTTCACCAATCCGCATCCTTCTGCCTGATCAAGTGTCTCTTGCACCACCATTTCATTTTTTTTTTTTTTGGAATCATAATTCTTACATCTTTTACGTCAGTCTGTCCCGTTTCCATATCTGTTCAAATGTTCAAATGTGTGTGTGAATTCCTAAGGAACCAAACTGCTTCGGTCATCGGTCCCTAGGCTTACACACTGCTTAAACTAACGTATGCTAAGAACAACACACACACACATTCCCGAGCGAGGACTCGAACCTCCGGCGGGAGGGGCCGCGCAGTCCGTGACAGGACGCCTCAAAACGCGCGACCACTCCACGCGACCGTTTCCATATATTTCTTTATCTCTCTCTCCTAGTACTTTCCAAAATACACGTAGCTGAACAAGGCTGAATTATTGAATGGTTTTCGTATTAAAAGAACATGCCTCACGCCACGAGTCACAGAAGTTATAACACTCATTGACTAAAAACTTTTCAAACCCTTCAGAATCTCAGTTTTGTGAACCCCAGAGAGTTTACTAAGTGCGCTCCAGGACATTTTTTACTATTTAGTTTACTTCTTTTGTTCTTCACTCAATAGTTGTTTCAAATGACCTAATTACAAAATGTTTAGCATTTATTTTATGAGTTAAGATTATTTTCTGTTCGATATGTGAGTCACACAAGTCTTGTAGTAACAGGTTTCACAGATTAATTTGTCCTGCTGCGTTAATACCTCCCATTGCGCGTTAAAGTTTATCCTCACTATTGACAATTTCATCATAAAATCATGGGTAATATCTGCTTCATTAAATCGTAGACTCTACCTGTTCTCCCACTTTAAGGATCAGAAAGCTTGCTCAAGAATGGCTGAGAGTAATTATTGTTGATAAAGAATCTTCCTGAATGACTCCTTTTTCTGAATTTCACACTATCCAAATAATATCAAATGCAAGATCACTTCAGACACGGGTGGAAATTACTCCTAGGGACGACACATGCAAATGGGAAATTCAGTTGTTGTAAGTTGCCTCAACAAAGGGCGGATTGTTACGGCCCGGCGCCTGAGTACGAGCATCTTGAGAACGATGAAGCTGGTCGGCCGCTCGCGAGCGACTGTAGTGAGCAGTAGTGGAAAGTGTTTGAAGGACTGTGAAACAACCGGCATGTAACAGAGCCTGGGGCGTCCACGCCGCAGGTCTGAAGGCTGAGGGTTGCCCTCTCTGTAATGCAGGGTATCCAGCGATCTGTGGCAGATCCGACGACGCAGTACAGTGCTGTGCGAACACAAGTGTTTCCGATTACACAGTTCAGCGCACATTGTTGAACAGAAGACGGCATCCATATGTTCCCCTGCTGACCCAACAACCGTGTGATTTACGACCGCAGTGAGTACGAGAATATCGTGAATGGACCGTGGATCAATGGAAACGTGTCGCCTGGTCGGACGATCACGTGCCTTGTTACGCCAGATGGATGGTGATGCGGGATACGCCGTCATCCTGACGAATGGTTGTTCGAAACAGCGCGTCACGGACGCAGGTCGATGGGGCTAGTACTACTATGCCACGCGAAATAGTCATCTGGTCTACCGTGGGACTGGCTATAGTAACCGAAGACACCATGGCAGCTGCGAACTACTTTGAACATTATTGCGGACCACATTTATCCATTCCCTAGTGTCGACGGCACCTTCCAGCAGCATAACTCTCCAGATCACAAGGCCAGGATCGTGCAATAGTAGTTTGAGGACCATGACACTTAACTCAGTTTGATGACTTGGCAATAAGATGCGCCTGATCGTAACCTGATGTAACACATCTGAGATTCTATCCGAAGACACCATGACAGCTGCGAACTACTCTTGAACACAGCCCGCGTCTCGTGGTCGTGCGGTAGCGTTCTCGCTTCCACGCCCGGGTTCCCGGGTTCGGTTCCCGGCGGGGTCAGGGTTTTCTCTGCCTCGTGATGGCTGGGTGTTGTGTGATGTCCTTAGGTTAGTTAGGTTTAAGTAGTTCTAAGTTCTATGGGACTGATCACCATAGATGTTAAGTCTCATAGTGCTCAGAGCCATTTCAACCAACTCTTGAACATTATAGCGGACCACATGTATCCCTTCCCTAGTGGCGATGGCACATTCCAACAGGATAACTCTCCAGATCACAAGGCCAGAATCGTGCAACAATAGTTTGAGAACCATGATACTTAAATCAGGTTGATGACTTGGCTACAAGATGCGCCTGATCTTAACCCGATGTAACACATCTGGGATTATATCAGAAGACACCACGACAGCTGCGAACTACTCTGAACATTATTGCGGACCACATGTATCCCTTCCCTAGTGGCGATGGCACATTCCAACAGGATAACTCTCCAAATCACAAGGCCAGAATCGTGCAACAATAGTTTGAGGAGCATGACACTGAAATCACGTTGATGACTTGGCTATAGAATGCACCTGATCTTAACCTTATGTGACACATCTGGGATTCTATCTCTTCCAATGAACTATCGTCTAGTAATTGATGACGTTGCTGAAACATCTAGTACCACACACCGCTGGAAAACTACAACGGACTTGTCGAATCCACACAACACAGTATCGCTACAGTACTGTGTCCCATAGGTGAACCAGTACGCTATTTAGTATGTGGGCAGCGTTCGGCAGACGCGAAGTAAATGAAATTTATTCTATTTTCGAGTCACTGTTCAATTCGCGACCATTTCGCAGTTTGTGAAAAGTATTTTCGTCCAGTACAGCACGTACTGATAGCATCTGACCAACAATCGCTACATCAAAGAGATAAGTCTGAAGTAGTGGTCGTACTCTAGGCAGCTCCACGTGCCATAGTTCAGCCGGACAGAAAACGGTATTCTTCCAAGAACAACGAGTATCTCATCTTCGCTTGCCTGAATAGTTGCCTGCCATCCCACCCATCGAAAACGTTCGTCATCGTATTTGTCATGATGTTGAAGTTAGCACTATTGATGCTTTCTACTCTCGCATTCAGTACAATTAGAGACAGATTCCTGGGGTGACATCGAGACCGTCTTTAATTCCATGCTTTGTCGTTTAGCCAATGGGAATAAGGTTCTAACTCGGGTCACGAAACGTACCCGGATGACATCACTGGTAGAGCAGGGAAACCAGTTTGAATCCCGGCCAGTCATACAGTTTCAACATTCACGTTCTATCAGCGCACAGTATGAGGATACGAGAGTGTGCAGAAAAGTAATGCCCCCGAGTATTTTATGTGTAGACTCTTAAATCTTTTTAAATGAAACAAACTTTATTAACATTCTGCAAATTTACTCTCCATGTTTATATATTTATTTCTCAACATAGTCACCCTGACTATGAACACATTTCTTGCCGCGCGGGGTAGCCGCGTGGTCAATTGCACCTTGCCACGGTTCGCAAGACTGCCCCCGTTGGAGGTTCAAGTCATGGCATGGGTGTGTATGTTGTCCTTAGCGTAAGTTAGTTTAAATCAGATTAAGTAGTGTGTAAGCCTAGGGACCGATGACGTCAGGAGTTTGGTCCCATAGCAATGTACCACAAATTTCCAAATTTTCCAACACATTTCTTCTAACGAGAGACCAGTTTGTTGATACCGTCACTGTAAATTGTTTCACTTTGTTGACAGAGCCACAATATCACTTCTGCTTGTACCACTTCATCACTATCAAACTGAAGTCCTCGAAGGCGTTTATTAGGGCTCGGAAAGATATGAAAATTTGATGAAGCCAAGTCGGAACTGTACGGAGGATGATCGAAGAAAGTGGACACAAGGTTCAAAAATGGTTCAAATGGCTCTGAGCAATATGGGACTCAACATCTTAGGTCATCAGTCGCCTAGAACTTAGAACTACTTAAACCTAACTAACCTAAGAACATCACACACATCCATGCCCGAGGCAGGATTCGAACCTGCGACCGTAGCAGTTCCGCGGTTCCGGACTGCAGCTCCAGAACCGCGCGGCCACCGCGGCCGGCTGAACCCAAGGCGTAGGATTGATTCAGATGTCGCAGCGTTCGGTGAAGTCCGCCATCGTCATGCTGAACAAGAAGGTGCTGTATGCGCGGACGAACTTTTCGAATTCGAGCTTTCAGTTTTCTAAGGGTCTCGCAGTACACCGACATTACCACGTTACACACCGCAGTGTTATATGATACAGTTCACAGCCGTCTAGTGGAAGAAGGTTGCAACTTGAACAATTGTAAATTTGTATCGTACTGTTTGTAATGGAACTTCTATAAGCCGATGTCCTTACTCATTGGAATTGAACTTTCCTTTTTGCCTGATAGTATTGTCACAGCTCATGAAATTTTTATTTATGTGTACTACCACAAAACAAGGTGACTCGTATACTGAAGCGCCAAAGAAACTGGCATAGGCATGCGTATTCAGTGATATGTATACAGGCAGGATACGGCGCTGTGGTTGGCATACCGCGAACACCATCGTTCGTTCTCAAGTGGACAAATGTTTATACAGTATCAGTTTTCTTAACTTCAAATAAAATAAAATTGACCATTCGCGTTCCATGAAGAAAGTATATGTTTTGTTTAAATTAATGTTTCAAAGATATTAGGGCACTCTTGTACATCCTGTCGTTAGTAGGTACGTCCTAGAAGTCTAAATCCGTCCCACATTCGTCAGTTATCGGTGGCGACGGTAAATAATCCTCCACTGTTATCCTGGATAGGTTTCTAAAGGAAGTAATTTACAGTTTGGTCTTCTCCAATCTGTTAAACTGCGTCAAGAGAATAACTGTATTGCGAGTGTAACCCTGATGAATGCTGCTACAGCGTGATGTACTTATCTGTTATAATACATGAGCGTGAAATGAAAAGGAAGACGAGGCATAAACCTGGTGGCGGCACGTAATGATTAATGCCCCATCCGAAGATGGTGTCACAATAAACATTGTTACACGCCTTTACTCCACGCAAATCTTTTGATACTCGCTCCCGGCCAAATCCCTGAGAGGAAGACAAATGCTGTATTAGGAAATTATTAAAAATGAGCTGCGTAGCTCACAGCGCAGTATGGATATATTATTGAGCAGATCTGACGGATTGCTAGTGGCCCGGTTTGTCTCCGTGGCTGGTGGCAGATCACAGAAAATTCGAAATTGTGGGATGGTCTGAAGACAGATTTATGTAGTACGCGATGTCCAGGAAATAAGGAAGAATTTGAATTTTGCCCCATTTTGTCATATGACGGTTTGCAGCCTTTTTTTCATGTTTGCCATCTGCGATCCTTGCCATTAGTAGCCTGATAGCTTTTACGTTGTGAGCATTCTTGTTTGATGTTTCTTTTCGTCATGGAGCAGATGACAATCTGAGCAACGTTACCAAGCGATAAAAAGTTATTACAAAAACAGTGTCCATGGCAACCGTTCATGCATTACGTTGACACTCGGAGGTAATGCTGCTCCAACCGAAACATCAGTTGGGAAGTTTATCGGGAAATTTGAGGCCATTGGTGCCGTTTCAGACGTTAAGAAAACAGGACGACCGAGTTCGGTTGAATACAAGAAAACATTGCTGCCGTGCGTGACAATGTGACCGTCAACCCCAGAAAATCGGCTCGCCGACGAGCTCAACAATTGAATTTATCACCAAGTTCACTGCATGAAATCCTTTCAAAAAAATTTGAAAAGGCATGCGCATAAGAATCAACTTACACAATAGTTGAAACCTGCAGATCATGGAGAGAGACATTGATTTGCTAAGCAGGTCTTGGCTCGACAAAAGGAGAGCGAGAACTTCACAAAAAAAAAAAAAAAAAGAAAATGAGGGGCGCCGGAACAAAACCCTATATATCCACTTTTGCTGTATTCGCGTGTTTGAGATGTAAGGGGGGAGATACTGGAGTAATAATACATGCTGCCACAAAATAATTTTCAGCACAACGCGACGTCAAGTGTTTTATGGTGTGTTTCTTCTTTTTGTAGCTTGTGGAGCCATTTAGAGATCACTATTTGTTACTTTCTGTATTTACAGCAAATGCAGATTTGTCGGTTTTTGTTCCGGCGCTCCTCCAATAATTTTCGCAGATTAGGCGCACTTCCACCTCAGTGGGTACGTCAATAAGCTGAACTGCAGAATTTGGGGTGACTGAAATCCGCGAGTGACTGTGGAAGGTAAGGTGTACCCACAACTCACGACTGTGTGGTGTGGGTTCTGGGAACGAGGAGTGACCGGCCCGAACTTTTTTTGGAAATGGTGAGGGAGCTGCCGTCATTGTGAACGGCGAACGTCAGCGAAACATGCTTTCTCACTGGTTTTTCACTCTTATTGATGGAATTGTCACTTTTTGGTTTCAGCAAGATGGCGGGACATGTCACACATCCCCTGAAGCGATTGCTCTGCTGAATGAAAAGTTTCCTAAAAAAAATCTCTCTTCGCGTGACGACCTGGAATGGCCTGCCAGATCATGCGATCTTACGCCTTGTGGCTCTTTTTTTGTGGGGGATTTCCGAAATCAAAAGTGTACGTGAACAAACCACTAGCAATAAACCAATTGAAGGTTGGGATTAAAAGAGTTATTAAAGGCATCCCACCAGATGTTTGGAACCGCGACATCGAGAACATCAATGAACCAATTGCTCATTGCCGCGCGGCCTTCGTAGTCATGTGGAAGATATAATTTTCCATACATAAATGGGAGAATTTACTTAATGTGTTCGTAAAAAAAAAGTATATTGTCAATAAATTTTGTTTGTTCTATAGCACTTTAATATTCGTCCCTAGTTCCCGGACACCCTCTACTGTAATAGTAACTGTAGTTTTCAATTTGGTTTGAACGTAAATAGAATGAGATTTTCTCTCTGCAGCGGAGTGTGTGCTGATACGAAACTTCCTGGCACATTAAAACTGTGTGCCGGACCGTGACTCGAACTCGGGACCTTTGACTTTCGTGGGCAAGCGCTCTACCAACTTCTTTTTTTTCGTTCGTTGTTGATCGTTGTGTTTGGTTGTTGCGGACGTCATATGACATCCGTTAAAGTTGATCCTTCCACTTAATTTTTTTTTTATTACAGAGGCCAACCAGCTCTCTGACCGCACACGCTGAGCTATCGTGCCGGCTTTTTTTTTATTGTTTGTTGAATTTGTTCGGGGCGGACGTCCTATGAGACCCGTTCAGGTTCTTTGTTGACCCGTTCTCTCAGTTTTTTAGTACAGAGGGTAGCTAACCCTCTGACCGAGCACGCTGAGCTACCTTGCCGGCATCCCGCGAAAGGCAAAGGTCCCGAGTTCGAGTCTGGTTTGAACGTGTTTCTTCTATCATACTGCTTCTTTTTGCTCCAAGCTGATCAAGACCTTACTGGGTTTCTTAGTTAATTGTTTTTCGAGTGCGAGAATAGAATGCGCTACATTATCAGGGTGATAATGCCGTTAACATTTTCCCTGAAGAACTGTAAAACTGCTAAAGAACGCAGTGGTGCTATACGCGGTTGGAGTTTCTGCAGTAACTCTGTAATTTCTTCAGGACAGTTAGACAGCTGTGCCCCGCTGTAGACGCCAAAGCGTTTCGCAATTTGTTGTCACGCTGTCGCCAACAGGCGAGCGTCGTTCCCGCAAGCGTGCCGAGTGTTTTGAGGAGTGTGTGGGGCGGTCGTTACTCCTGATGCAACGGTTATGCGGCAGCAGGGCTGCCCGTGCTGCGAGAGCGACGACCCCGCTACGAGTCGTATTCACTAGAGCTGAAACTGCTGCCGCTGCATATCGCACCGCCATTGTGGAAGTCGCTGCTCTCTTTAAGGATCTGTAGGCTGCCGCAGCACGCCGGGGAATACGACTTTGTACTTGTTAGTCACTGAATACGATTTTAATAATATACACTGAGCTGACAAAAGTCATGGGATCGCAATTGCACATGGTCAAATGTGTGTGAAATCTTATGGGACTTAACTGCTAAGGTCATCAGTCCCTAAGCTTACACACTACTTAACCTAGATTACCCTAAGGAGAAACACACACACCCATGCCCGACGGAGGACTCGCACCTCCGCCGGGACCAGTCGCACAGTGCAATTGCACATATACAGATGGCGGTAGTATCGCATACTCAAGGTTTACAAGGGCAGTGACTCACGTCATTCATGTGAAAAGGTTTTGCGACATGACTATGGCCGCAAGACGGAAATTAACTGGGTGTGAACGTGGAATGTACGTTGGAGATAGAAGCACATGACATTCCATCTCGGAAATCGTTACGAGATTCAATATTTCGAGATCTACAGCGTCAAGAGCTTGCTAGAATACCGAATTTCCGGCTTTACCTCTCAGCATCCACAATTCAAAGGGCAACGGCCTTCTCTTAACGACCGAGAACGCGTTAGTGTAAAGTTGTCAGGGCTAACAGGCAAGTAACACTGTGTGAAATAATCGCAGAAATCAATGTGGGACGTACGACGAACGCATAAGGTAGGACAATGCGGCAAAATGTGGCGTTAATGGGCTATTGCAGCAGAATACCGACGCGATTGCCTTTGCGAACAGCAAACGACATCGCCTGCAGCGCCTCTCCTGGGCTCGTGACCACATCGGTTGGACTGTAGACAACTGGAAAACCGTGGCCTGGTCACGTGAGTCCCGATTTCAGTTGGTAAGAGCTAATGATAGGGTTCGAATGTGGCGTAGTCCTCACGAAGCCATGCACCCAACTTGTCAACAAGGCACTGTCATTCTGTTGGTGACTCGATAATGGTGTGGAGTGTATTTACATGAGTGGACTGGGTCATCTGGTCCAACTGAACCCGTCATTGTCCGGAAATTTATGTTGCGCTACTTGGAGACCATTTAGAGGCATTAACGAGCTTAATTTTTCCAAACAACGATGGAGTTTTAATGGATGCCAATGCGCCATGTGACCGAGCCACAATTGTTCGCGACTGATTTGAAGAACATTCTGGGCAATTCGAGCGAATGATATGGCAACTCATCGACCATTTACGAGACTTAATCGAGAGGCCAGTTCGTGCACAGACTCCTGCACCAGCAACACTTTCGCAATTAGGGACGGCTGTGGAGGCAGTATAGCTAAGTGTTTTTGTAGGGGACTTCCAACGACTTGTTGAGTCTATGCCACGTCGAGTTGCTGAACTATGCCGGCCAATTTATTTATTTAGCGTATGGCGCTACACACATGGTTTACACTCATTACATTATGAAATTACATGATAAAATACACAATAAAATACATAAGTGAAGGATACATATTCAGATAAAATATAATACATAAACACAATAAAAAGTAACATCATGGCAGATATTTTGCGTTACACAAGTCTTCAAATTCTGACGTCCAAATTGGCGATCCATTCGAGGCATGGCGATGTGGCGTTGAAGAAGTCAGCCCGACTACCCTGGTGGGCTCTTAATTCACAATCCTGGGCGATGTGCTGTATTGTTGGATTAGGTGCCCCACAGTCACAGCTAGGGCTGGGAAGCTTTCCACACTTGTGTAGATTGTGTGCACATAGTCCATGTCCTGTTCGCATTCTGTTTAGGCTTTTCCATAGCTGTCGTGCAAGTTCAAAGCCCTTAGGTTTCTGTGATGGACAGATAAGTTCACGGTTGTCAGGGGAGGCACTATCACTCCAGCTCTCGTGCCATTTAGTATCCATGCTGAAGTTGGCAGCTGACAGTTGTTGGGCCAGTCTTAATGGGGGATTTCTGGAGCGGAGTCGCGTTCTTTCCGAAGTTGGGACATCTTTATGGATAGGAAGTAGGGGGTTATTCATTATTTTTGTGTGTTCCTTCATCAGGGCTTCCTGTCTTCGCAGGGAGGGTGGAGCTGTATGACTAAGTGTTGAGAGCCAATATAGTGGGGTAGTCTTATGGTTCTCATAGCAGCGTTGAGCTGGGTGTCCGCCTTGTTTACATGCTTGCTGGTTAACCACGCTGGTGCACAGTACTCGGCTGCAGAGTACGCTAAGGCGAGTGCAGAAGTCCGTAGTGTGTCTGCTGCTGCTCCCCAGTTAGTGCTGCAGAGCCTCTGAATCACTAAATGCCGGCCAAAACGAGGCCTGACACGATATTAGGAAGTATCCCGCGATTTTTGCACCTCAGTGTACAGGGTGTTCCAGAAGTGGTGCGACAAGCTTCTAGCAGCTTATCACAAGGATTGACAACTGCATAGCAACCCATGACAGCTAACGTCAGGGGTAAGTGATAAAAGCAGTTGAAGACTGGAGGCGTGAGAATGATTTATTTGACACATTTACTGGACGTAATGAGTACAGATGATGTACGACATGAATACAGCTCTAATGTTACAAAAGATGCTCGAAGCTTTGAGCATCAGACGGCACGCATGCCTGACACCGACGGAGCATTGACTGACGAACATGCTCGAACTGACGGAGGGTTTCCTTGACAGTAGCAGCTGTGCGGACGATTCTTGCAATTGGGACCATTTCAGACTCCACAGGATCGCGATACATGAGAGATTTCATGACTCCAACTCCACACAAAAAGAGATCAAAGGTCTATAAATATGGTGAGCATGGGGCCAGGGAACCGGTCCACCACGCCCAGTCCATCGATGTGGGGATGACTTGTTCAATCAAACCCCTCCTAACAGCCAGATCAAAGTGAGCAGGCACCCCATCATGTTGGAACCACACCCTGCGCCTCACATTTGCTGGAAAATCTTCAAGCAAGCTGGGAAGAACCTGTTCAATACGGTCTGCTAGTTCGCCGCGGTCAAGCAGAATGGTAAAAGGTACGGCCCGGCTAAGCAGTCGTCGACCAAACACGCTCATACATTAACTGTGAAGCAGTGTTGTGTTGCAGACCCTGGGGGTGCTCTGCTGCTGCTTGTCTGGATTTTGCGTGTGTTCGCCCCTGTCAAACAACTTACACAGAAACTGGGAGTGGAAATGTATGCAAGAATGGATACATGGATTTAAATGTCCCCCTGTCACCCCTAATTAATCTGTGGTGGTAGTGTTGACGATAAATCACATCTATTTTTAATTCCAAACATGAACCATAACGAGCACTTAGGGGGTTCAATGATATCAGACAATTACACAGAAATAAAATAAAGCAAAGGATGAATTCAGGATCAAATTACTGAAAGTATAAGCTCTACTGAATCAATAAATTTATTATCAACTTCAGACCAATGCTGAATAAATGAACCATTTACAAATTACCCTCCTAGCCGGAGCTGGTAGTGAAATGTGTCAAAATCGGTACAAAACGCGACCCTTATAAATTGGCTGACCGACTGACATCGACACAAAACGAAAAATAAGAAGAATCACTACACCCCAAAGTATCGTGAAACCTCAGTGGAAACAGAAGTTGCACGATCCAGCTATTTAACGCTACTCCTAACGTAGGCCGAAGCGGGAGCCATCTCACCGTACCACTGATACCGTGGCTGCGGTATCCGGTGGACGATGGCACGGCCATGGAACCGGGGTGTGGCGCCTCGGAAATTAAACTCCTACAATACTTGGACAACAGACTGCTGTCCGTAAACTTCTCAAATTGCGACAATCTTCCCATCAGCAAAGAGCTGACACGGCTCACGTCCTCTCAGAGCGAAAGCCCAAGATGGAAGACCTCGACAAACAGTCGAGCAAGTTGGCTCTTTGCCTCTGATTTCCCCACCAAAACTTTATCGAGCTAATCACATCCCTAGAAACGCTCAAAATACCCAGTTTCCCTGTACTGACCAATGTAGGGCCTGGGAATCGAACTATTTTCCACAATTCTTCCCTTTCTACCAAATTTCACGAGTAAACTCCTCCCAAGTCACCTGGGAAGATCCGCAGCTGCGGGCAACAACAATTTTTCCAGAATTTTTAATTCCTTAGGGACTCCTGGACTGCCCCACTTCAATTACTCGAAGGTGTAAAATTAGTGGAACGGAGGCGATAGGACGCCCAGCAAGCCAATGCTCTGTTTTGTAAACACTTGAGGTTACACACCTGGAGACGCGCTGTCA
The DNA here is from genome assembly GCF_023897955.1 of Schistocerca gregaria. NCBI lineage: Eukaryota > Metazoa > Arthropoda > Insecta > Orthoptera > Acrididae > Schistocerca > Schistocerca gregaria. Next base: position 146,998,673 of record NC_064921.1, read on the forward strand.
GGCTGCAGGCTGCTGGCTGACCACCGTCCCCAGTGCCTCGCTTTTAATGCATCGACGCGAAATCTGATAACTCCAAAATCGCATAATTCTCCTTGTATTACATAGCCAGCGTGCCGATGCATTTCCACAGACATCTCATACGCTGTAATCAAAAGTACTACTCCAACAAACAACTAATTATCTACAAAGCGATTGCCCCGCTGTCAAGTCGTTTTTATTGACCTAAAGTGATTGCAGCCACGTTAAATGGACTCGTGTAAGGGGCAAGACCGTTGCCACCTTACACTTGCACCCACAAAACCTCACTGTGACGATGGGATACGCTATCCCTAGTGAATGTGGCCTCGTCGGTGAACAACACAAAAGCCGGCAAATGCACATCTGCGCCACTTTGTTGCAGAAACAACTGTGCGAAGTGCACACGAGCGGGATGATCATCGGGGTGCAATAAATGATTCCTTTGGAGACGAAAGACTTGTAAGGACTCGGCGTTCAAAACACGCTGGTCACTGCTACGAGACATTCTTAACCCAGAGGAAACGGCACATATGCTGGTGCCTGGATTAATCTTCACGACATCCAACATACGTCCTTTCGTAACGACCTAACGCACCGATCGTGGCCTGTTATCACTAGCCCCGCACTTCTTAATGATCCGTACTCGCAAAATTTCGATGTGGACCTACAAATGAACTGTGTTGCGGCTGATGTCCATTGCAGTCAGCAATTCCGTACATTAAGTACATATCTTCAAGCTCACCGTTCGTATACCGTTCCGTGCTCCTCGTATGCTGGCTAACGATCGAATGAGGAAATCCTCACGTTCTCCTTCAGCACTTTCGTGTACAGCACCAGTTGGTGGCGTTCCTCTCCAATTCTCTCGTGTACAGCATGACCAAACAGCGTACGACGACGTTTGCGACCTTAGGGTGTGCCTCACCTCCCCAAGATATCTGTCGCAATATTTCTGGGACACCTTGTATTTTCATATAATCCTTACCTCTTACTTTGGAATAAAGAAAGCGAACACACTAAATACGCGTTTTCATTTAATTCACCATGTTATATGACCCTCAAGTCCGATACTTCACAAAGATCGACCGTTACGAAACACACTGCCTGACCAAGAAATGTGGAGCACTGAGAAGACATGGTCAGATGTACAAATCATCGGCGGGTGGGTAAATGATCAGAGTTGGAATCCTCCCTGACAGGTTAAATGATCACCGAAGTCCGTTAGTGTTGTTCATGTTTAGTGTTGTTATCAGGTGGTTTCACCTTGGTTTCGGCACATTTTGAAGACAGTCACCACAACAGTCCTGGAATACACAAAAAGTTACGGAGTTTCCGAAATGCTCATGCCGAGCCTCCGAGCCATCTCAGTCTACCGCAGTCAGACAGACCGCACGCCTTCCCCATTCTTTACACGGACAGAACTTTCAGCGATACCACGTGCAACGTGCGTGTGTGGATAGCGGTCCTTCCTCGTCTGGTGATGCTACTATTTCCTGGACGGCTTTATAGACTATTTGCGATTAAAATTGCTACACCACGAAGATGACGTGCTACGGACGCGACATGTAACCGATAGCAAGAAGATGCTGTGATATGCAAATGATTAGCGTTTCAGAGCATTCACACAAGGTTGGCGCAGGTGGCGACACCTACAACGTGCTGACATGAGGGGAGTTGCCAACCAATTTCTCATACACAACCAGCAGTTGACCCGCGTTGCCTGGTGAAACGTTGTTGTGATGCCTCGTGTAAGGAGGAAAAATGCGTACCATCACGTTTCCGACTTTGATAAAGGTCGGATTGTAGCCTAACGCGATTGCGGTTTATCGTATCGCGACATTGCTGCTCGCATTGGTCGAGATCCAGTGACTGTTAGCTGAAGATGGAATCGGTGGGTTCAGGAAGGTAATACGGAACGCCGTGCTGGTTCGCAACGGCCTCGTATCACTAGCAGTCGAGATGACAGGCATCTTATCTGCATGGCTGTAACGGATCGTGCAGCCACGTCTCGATTCCTGAGTCAACAGATGGGGACGTTTGCAAGACAACAACCATGTGCACGAACAGTTCGACGACGTTTGCAGCAGCATGGACTATCAGCTCGGAGACCATGGCTGCGGTTACTCTTGATGCTGCATCGCAGACAGGAGCGCCTCTGATGGTGTACTCGATGACGAACCTGGGTGCACGAATGGGAACACCTCATTGTTTCGGATGAATCCAGGTTCTGTTTACAGCATCATGATGGTCGCATCCGTGTTTGGCGACATCGCGGTGAACGCTCATTGGAAGCGTGTATTCGTCATCGCCATACTGGCGTATCACCCGGCGTGATGGTATGGGGTGCCATTGGTTACAGGTCTCGGTCACCTCTCGTTCGCATTGACGGCACTTTGAACAGTGGACGCTACATTTCAGATGTGTTATGACCCGTGCCTCTACCCTTAATTCGATCCCTGCGAAACCCTACATTTCAGCAGGATAATGCACGACCGCATTTTGAAGGTCCTGTACGGGCCTTTCTGGATACAGAAAATTTTCGACTGCTGCCCTGACCAGCACATTGCCCAGATCTCTCACCAATTGGAAACGTGTGGTAAGTACGCCAGTCACTACTATTGATGAGCTGTGGTATCGTGTTGACGCTGCATGAGCAGCTGTACCTGTACATGCCATCCAAGCTCTGTTTGACTCAATGCCCAGGCGTATCAAGGCCGTTATTACGGCCGGAGGTGGTTGTTCTGGGTACTGATTTCTCAGGATCTATGCACCCAAATTGCGTGAAAATGTTATCCCATGTCAGTTCTAGTATAATATATTTCTCAGGTTAATACCCGTTTATCATCTGCATTTTTTCTTGGTGTAGCAATTTTAATGGCCAGTAGTGTATGTATACTAGGTCGATGGTCTTAATGTACTGGGTGATCAGTGTGTATAGAGATACAAAGGCTTACAATTCCGACAGTATTCAATACAACACTATTCCGTCTATCTCGTGTCCTGACTACTGTGAAAGTCTGTAAATGTTATGAAATGGCAAACACACAAAATGGGCTCTGTGCATCCATGTCTGATCCTAAGTACACCCGCCGCTGGAGCTCCGGAGGGGGGATGCTTGCTTATCGTTGGCAACGGCGTAAACGTTCGAGGCAGTGCCCCCATACCGCGGTGGCGGCTGTAGGAAACGCGGCGGCGGCGGCGGCGCGTATTGTTAACTGCGGCCGTTTGGATGGCGGCCGATACCACAAAACCATGAATGTTCATGTGTGTGAAATCTAATGGGACGTAACTGCTAACGTCATCAGTCCCTAAGCTTACACACTACTTAACCTAAATTATCCTAAGGACAAACACACACACCAATGCCCGAAGGAGGATTCGAACCTCCGCCGGGACCAAAACCATGAATGACCTGCCCATTTTTCCAGTCGTTTGATACACTTGTTCTCCTCAACACGAGACCAGTTACAACACCAATGTAGTAAAATGTAAGCTTTCGCCACCGCAAATGTCACACTTATTAAAACCTTCCGAGGTATAAAATTTTACCAGTTAATTAAATAACGTAGTCGTCCAGCTGGAGGACGTATTAGTCAGTTTCGGTGTGGTAATGCATTTGTCCGGAGCGTAGCCTTATACGGAAGTGAATCGTGGACTTTAAGCTTCGGTCAAGAAGAGAATAGAAGCTTGTGATGTGTGGTGCTACAGAATACTGAAGGTTAGATGGGTACGTCGCATAACTAATGGGGGAGGATACTGAATAGAACTTGGGAGGAAAGAAATCTGAGGCATAACTTTATTAAAACAAGGGATCGCTTGATAGGACATATTCTGAGCCATCAAGGAATTGTCAGTTTAGTATTGGGGCGGTGTGTGAGAGAGTAAAAATTGCAGAACCAGGCTATAAGAGGACTACAGTTAACAACTTTAAATGGATGTAGGTCACAGTAATTACTTTGAGATGAAGAGGCTTGCGCAGGATGGAATAGTGTTTAAAGTTGCAGTAAACTACGGATGTTGACAAAATATCGATGTATCGATAAATCTATATTTTCTTCCACGAAATACCGATAAAACAGGATGTTCATAAATGAATATCGGGGTTTTTAACGCTTCATAATATTCATAACATTAAACTTACAGTTATAAATGATAGTTCAAATAAAAGAGCAACTCAGTGGTGTTTGGCACCAGTGAGCATCCGCAGCGCGCAATGTTCCCACCACAATTGGTTGAACTTCACTGTACCCAAGCGCTGGCTAGGCCGCAAGCGGCCCAGTGACAGGGTTTGATTTGCATGGCCTCCACGTTCACCCGACCTAACACCATGCGATTTTTTTTTCCCCGTGGGACTTCATCAAGGATCGTGTGTACGTGCCTACGCTGCCAGCAGACCTCCCTGAATTAAGAAACCGGACTGAAGGAGCTGTTGCTACAATCACTGAAGCCACACTCATCAACGTTTGGGAAGGTTCAAAATGGTTCAAATGGCTCTGAGAACTATGGAACTTAACTTCAGAGGTCATCAGTCCCCTAGAACTTAGAACTACTTAAAACTAACTAACCTAAGGACATCACATAATCCAAGCCCTAGACAGGATTCGAACCTGCGACCGTAGCGCGTTTGGGAAGAATTCGGCTATAGGCTTGATGTGTACCGTGTGACAAATGGTGCTCACATTGAACATTTATAAGATTCTTGGCAAAACCGTCTTTCATTTGACACATCATTTATAACTCTAAGTTTAACGTTATAAATATTATAAAGCGTTGAAACCCCGATATTCATGTATAAAAACCCCGTATATTGTTGATATCTTTCACACCGATTTATCTATATAGCAACGTCGAGAGGCGATATTTTTTATTTTATATTATATTTCTTGCAAATTTTCGGTAAATATTTGAAACTGTTCTATCCAACTGTAATAGAACTTAATTGCCCTTTCACTGCGTGAAAGAATCTTACTGCTTTTTGAGCTTTTATCACGTCCAATCTTCCTGCTTGACTGTATGAAGCAAGTATAGGTGGCTCAAAGAAGAAGTCCGATCGCACTAGGGAGAGGGGTGGGGGGGTGAATCGCAAAACAAGAATTTCGATGTGAAGAAATAACACATCGCCATTCTTCAAAAACAGTTGCTGAAAACGATGAACAAAAATCTAAATGACAAGATTGGTCTTTGCGGTCGGCGGTGGCATGTGGGGGGAAATGCTGACGTAATCGGCGCTCGGCGCTACCAACAGAAACTACAACGTTTAACTTCGCACTACAAGTGCTAGTTCCCTAGCTTTTACAGAAATGAAAAGAAAACGGGGAAATAGATATGAAGTGTTCCGGACAACCCCGATATGTGATGAAACCAATTTACGGACCAATTGGATACAAGCAGTTACCGTTTTTAACAAAGTGGTTATCGCGTAATGTGACGGTGCATCGATTTCCTTCCAGTTCTTGCTCTAAGGGGGATAGCTAGTTAATGTACAGAATATCTAATAATACATCAATATTTGAATATACAGCTCTAAAACCGGTAGTATATTTACAATGTGCAGCCGGTATTTTTATAGGCCGGTACGTCGATCTTTTCCCGTCGATATATCGACGTACCGACGCTTCTTTCGATACACTGAGGGCCAATATTGATATACTGCGCAGCTGATAATTTTATAGGTAGGTACGTCGATCCGTCAAGATATCTGTATTTCGATACTTTTTCTGTATTCTGAAGACCGATATTGATTTTTTTTAAAATATATCGGATTCCCGATATGTTTAAAAACATCAACAGTCCTACACCAAACCAGTCTTCGGACTGAAGACCACAACAACAACTTCCTTGTTTACCATGGTTCGGTTTAAGGAGGTGTTGGAACAATTTAATCAGATTTTTCCTGCCGATATTGCTGAGATAATTAAACTGCCTCACGACTGCGTACTTAAAATGGAATGACGAGTTTTACGGATGGACGGATGGCATGTTAACGGGAAGCCCCTAAAGCTCGTGATAGCAAATTTATTTATGGAAAAATAGAAACTGCCAATAAAAAAAGCGAATATATAGTTGGGTTACTGAGATGATCCGTTTGCGTTGTGCAGACGTGGCGGAGAGGAACTAGCTCACTTTTATCAAGATCTCAATGAGATTAATTCGAGATGTTATAAAAACGTTAGCGAGGAATATCTGTGTACCGGAGCTACTCGAAGCGAAACTGTAATATCGCACCAATGCGTTCCTGAATAATGGGTATTGGCCGGCTGACATAAAAAGAGCGTTAAGACAGCGATGAAAAAATCATAGTGATGTCTGCAAAATACAAGGTTTCCCTGCCATTCATTAGAATATTTCTAACAGCACAGGAAATATATTGACAGTACAGAATATAGCTGTAAGCTACGAAGTCACCCCTAAGATACAGGAACACCTAAAGTCGGACAAGGATGCTCGCAACCCCTCAACAAGCAGGAATTTACAGGATACCGTTGAGTTGGGAGAGGAGCGTGTGAAAAACGGCTAGAATAACACAAGGGCAGCTGCAGAAGGCAGAAACAGACAGATGAACCGTTGCGGAACGCGCCTTGAAGTCAGCAGATCACCGTGATGGATCTGAAGCACTAAGGTAGACGAAGTAAAGGAATTCTGCTACCTTGGAAGCAAAATAATACATGGCGAGCGAGACAAGGAGCACACAAAGACCAGACTAACACAGACACAAATGGTGCCAATGGCTCTGAGCACTATGGGACTTAACATCTATGGTCATCAGTCCCCTAGAACTTAGAACTACTTAAACCTAACTACCCTAAGGACATCACACAACACCCAGTCATCACGAGGCAGAGAAAATCCCTGACCCCGCCGGGAATCGAACCGGGAACCCGGGAGCGGGAAGCGAGAACGCTACCGCACGACCACGAGCTGCGGACTAACACAGACACAGAGACCTTTTACGGGCAAGAGAAGTCTGCTAGTATCAATCGAACGTCGTTCTAATCTGAGAAAGAAATTTGTGAGAATGTACCTTTGGAAACGATCATTTTATGACACAGAATCGTGGAGTCTATGAAAAACGGATCAGAAAAAAATCGAAGTGTTTCAGATGTGGTGCTGTTTGAGGAATGTTAATAATCTGGTAGACTGGTTCGAGAAGGAAAGCGGAGATCGGCCGCTTTATAGGTGAAGAAAGGAACATACGCAAAATGTTGACAAGAAGAAGGCTCCGGGTAATGGTAATTGTGTTAAGACCTTAGGGAATTATGTCATATGGAATAATGTTTTGGGGTAACTCATCTTTAAGAAATAAAATCATGTTTGCTCAATAACGGCTGTAAGAATAATACACTACGTGATCAAAACTATTCGGACATCTGGCTGAAAGTGACTTACATATTCGTGGCGCCCTCCATCGATAATGCTGGAATTCAATATGGTGTTGGCCCACCCTTAGCCTTGATAACAGCTTCCACTCTCGCAGGCATACATTCAGTGAGGTGCTGGAAGGCTTCTTGGGGAATGCCAGCCCATTCTTCACGGAGTGCTGCACTGAGGAGAGGTATCCATTTCGGTCGGTGAGGCCTGGCACGAAATCGGCGTTCCAAAACATCCCAAATGTGTTCTATAGGATTCAGGTCAGGGCTCTGTACAGGCCAGTCCATTACAGGGATGTTATTGTCGTGTAACCATTCCGATACAGGCCGTGCATTATCAACAGCTGCTCGATCGTGTTGAAAAATGCAGTAGCATCCCCGAATTGCTTTGTACCAGTGGGAAGCAAGAAGGTGCTTAAAACATCAATGTTGGCCTGTGCTCTGATGGTACCACGCTAAACAACAAAGAGTGCAAGCTCCCTCCATGAAAAACACGACCACAGCATAACATCGCTGCCTCCGGATTTTATTGTTGCCACTACACGCGCTGGCAGACGACTTTCACCGGGCATTCGCCATACCCACACCCTGCCGTCGGATTGCCACATTGTGTACCGTGATTTGTCATTCCACACGACGTTTCTCCACTGCTCAGTCGTCCAATATTTACGCTCCTTAAACCAAGCGAGGAGTCGTTTGGCATTTACCGGCGTTGTTCAAATGTTCAAATGTGTGTGAAATCTTATAAGGTCATCAGTCCCTAAGCTTTCACACTACTTAACCTAAGTTATCCTAAGGAAAAACACCCGCACCCATGCCCGAGGGAGGACTCGAACCGTGATGTGTGGGTTGTAAGCAGCCACTCGACCATGAAATCCCAGTTTTCTCACCTCCCTCCTAACTGTCATAGAAATTGCAGAGGGTCTTGATGCAGTTTGGAATTCCTGTGTGATGGTCTGGATAGACGTTTACCTATAACAAATGGTTCAAATGGCTCTGAGCACTATGGGACTTAACTTCTGAGGTCATCAGTCCCCTAGAACTTAGAACTACTTAAACCTAACTAACATCCATGCGCGAGGCAGGAATCGAACCTGCGACCGTAGCGGTCGCGCGGTTCCAGACTGTAGTTCCCAGAACCGCTCGGCTACCCCGGCCGGCCTACCTATAACACATTACGGCCTCTTCAACTGTCGGCGGTCTCTGTCAGTCAACAGACGAGGCTGGCCTGTACGCTTTTGTGCTGTACGTGTCCCTTCACGTTTCCACTTCACTATCACATCGGGAATAGTGGACATAGGGATGTTTAGGGAGTGTGGAAATCTCGCGTACAGACGTATGATACAAGTGACACCCAATCACGTGACCACGTTCGAAGTCCGTGATTTCCGCGGAGCGCCCCATTTTGCTCTCTCACGATGTCTAATGACTACTGAGGTCGCTGATACGGAGTACGTGGCAGTAGGTGGCATCATAATGCACCTAACATGAAAAACGTATGTTTTTGGGATGTCCGAATACTTTTGATCTCATAGTGTGTATAGTGCTCACCCACGATCATCTTGTTGACATCTGTTTAATAAGTTGGACCTTCTGACTACCAGTTCACAGTATATTTATTCCCTTATGAAGTTTATTGTAAAAAGTATACTACAGTTCAAAAGGAACAATGATGTACGTAATTACAATACCAGAAGTAAAAACGACATGCGATGTGAATGAAAAATGGCTCATTCCACATCATTACGATTTATCGTGCAAAATGATGCATTTGACATGAAAGTAAGTAATTAACCCCACATAAAGGTTGTCTTAAGTACAAAAATTGGTGCACAATGTTGTAGCAAAATTGTTTGATCACCTCCCCATTGACTGACAGATATCTAAGTAAAATTTGAAAACAAACTGAAAAAGTTTCTCCTTGATAACTCTCTCTGTTCTGCAGAAGAATTTCTGTTATAGTAATTTGTGAACAGTGGTGGATAGGAATTACTAACTCCGGTCTATATATTTTTAAAAAAACTTACAAATGTTCAGAATTTAGCCATATTTCCAAATCAATTTGCGATGTGAATGAAAAATGATTCGTTCCACATCATTACGAAACTAAGTGCCTTCCATGGCACTAGAGGGAGCTACACAGGATAAAAACTGCAGAGGAAGACAGAGGTTAAAGTACTCCAAACAAATAATTGAGGACGTAGGCAGCAAATATTACTCTGAGGTGAGGAGATTGGCACAAGAAAGGAACTCGTAGCGTGTCACATAGAACCAATCAGAAGACGAAAACCTGAAAAAAAGGCTCAGGTAATGGCAGACACAAGCGAATACTATGAAACACTATACAAAGCGACCAAGAGATTACTAAAACGCCCCAGTAATTTCAATCTGGAAGCGGAGGGTGTAAGACTAAATGTATCTACGTTCGGTGCTGAATATGATGTGTACTAGTCTTTCACCATTGGGTGATAGCTGTAGAAGACCACAGCAAGCGAACAACAGCCAATTGCGTTCGCGTTTTCAAAACGTGTGACGTCACGCCTCTGCAGGGCACCACACGGAAACGGAATTTTACTTCAGTCAGTAGCGAGCTACGATGTCATCCTAAAAAACGTACAACGCCTGCCAACTTGACAATTTCTTCCGCAGAAGGGGATGAAAGGCTGGGTTTCAACAAAATTTCATCCGGTCGCGGTGCAATATCCCAGAATATTGTAAAAACTGTAATACCACTACGCCACACAGCCCGCTAGTCGATTTTGGGACACTCTTCTGCCAAGACGAGTACTAGCAAGCAAGAGATTGGTGGCCGGCAGACGGCGTGCTGGAGATGAATCACACGGGTCACACAGTGTCAGGGCAGGCAGGCAGGCTGGCTGGCTGCAAGTGCAGTCGGCCGGCGGAGGCAGCCGTGAGAGGACGGACGCAGCCGGCACTTGGGCCCAGCCAGCGCCGGCTGACCTGTGACCACTCCAACTGGCAGAGGTAACGCGCCAGCTGCCGCGCCGACGGCGGAAGCGCTTCGGCCCGTCAACACTTCTCGTCTCCTACTGCTACCACTACACAGCTACTCAACCTACCGACACCGGCCGGCATCTTTAACTCTTGACGTGATGACGTTGTGGCGTAGGACATCGCAAGTGTAGGAACGGAGACAGCACAGAACATTTGCAATATTTCAAAAAATGGTTCAAATGGCTCTGAGCACTATGGGACTTAACATCTGTGGTCATCAGTCCCCTAGAACTTAGAACTACTTAAACCTAACTAACCTAAGGACATCACACGCATCCATGCCCGAGTCAGCATTCGAACCTGCGACCGTAGCGGTCACGCGGTTTCAGACTGAAGCGCCAAGAACCGCACGGTCACACCGGCCGGCTGCAATGTTTCATTTGCATGTGTGTTAATATTTGCTGATCTGATGCGTCACCCGAGATCTAGGTTAAGATGCAAAATGATAGTGCGGTTGTGGTTTGGTGGGGCCAGCGTACATTACGCCATAAGAATTATTCAATCGTTTTCGCGCCTATTTCATGCGCACTGGATATCGACGAGCGTTTCATATCCGCTATTTTACGAGGCGTCTTTTTTAAGAAAGTATCGTTTTGAAATTAAAAAAAGACGTGCTAAGACATGTCAATAATTTCATTTTTATATGAAAGCCTGTACCTTAATCTACGCACTGACGCCGTTACAGTCTGATTCTTCCTTGTTTACGTTGTGTACTGAGTGTTTAAGATGCCCCCGATAATCATGAGTCCAGCCGAGTGTGAAGTACCGGCTGATATATGATTTCTTAGTGCTAAAGGCCTAAAAGCGATCGATATTCATCGTGAGATCTGTGCAGTTTACGGAGAAAACATTTTCAGTGATGGAATGGTAAGAAAGTGCGTGAGAGCATTTAAAGATAGCCGCACAAATGTCCTTGATGAACAACGGAGTGGGCGTCCTTCGGTCGTTAATGAAAGTTTGGTGCAGGAAGTGGACAATAAGGTGAGAGAAAACAGACGCTTTACGATTTCCTCCTTGCGGGATGACTTTCCTAATGTTTCTCGTATTTTGTATGGCATTGTGACCGAGCAGTTGAATTACCTAAATTTCTGCGCACGTTGGGTACCGAAAATGTTGACGTATGTGCACAAAATCAAACGTTTAGACAGTGCATTGACGTTCCTTGAGCGGTACCACAACGACGCTGGTGATTTCTTAAGCCAAACTGTTACGGGCGATGAAACATGGGTGGCCTACGTCATACCAGAATCAAAGCAACAGTCCATGGAAGTTGAGCAAGGGCATCGTTTTGCTGCAAGATAATGCCCGTCCGCATGTGGGGAATCAGACCAAAGATCTCATCACATCTTTTCGATGGGAAACTCTAGATCTTCCTCCGTACAGCCCCGATCTTGCGCCCAGTCACTACCATCTGTTCCCGCACTTGAAGAAACACCTGGGCTGTCAGCGTTTTCAAGACGATGACGGAGTCAAAACCGTGGTGATGCAGTGGTTAACAAGTCAGGCGGCAGACTTCTATGAGGAGGGTATTCAAAAACTGGTACAACGCTATGACAAGTGCCTCAATATTGACGGAAATTATGTAGAAAAGTAGATTAAGGTACAGGCTTTCGTATAAAAATAAAATTATTGAGATACCTTAGCACGTCTTTTTTTAATTTCAAAACGGTACTTACTTAAAAAACACGCCTCGTATGTTATGGCTCAAAGCAGACCTGTGGTATCGGTAGTTTAATGCTGTTCCGTTACTATAGTAAGCAGGTAAGTGTAGAAAGTGCTGCACGTGTAACTTGGGACAGGTGCTGAGAGCGAATGAACGGGTACTACCTATTTCTGCGCTCGTTCCATCGCTCGTTCGAAATACCAAAATACAATATGTGTATTGTACAGACCGTTCTGAGGAGAAAATATTGCATCAGCATTTCTTCTACACTCCTGGAAATTGAAATAAGAACACCGTGAATTCATTGTCCCAGGAAGGGGAAATTTTATTGACACATTCCTGGGGTCAGATACACCACATGATCACACTGACAGAACCACAGGCACATAGACACAGGCAACAGAGCATCCACAATGTCGGCACTAGTACAGTGTATATCCACATTTCGCAGCAATGCAGGCTGCTATTCTCCCATGGAGACGATCGTAGAGATGCTGGATGTAGTCCTGTGGAACGGCTTGCCATGCCATTTCCACCTGGCGCCTCAGTAGGACCAGCGTTCGTGCTGGACGTGCAGACCACGTGAGACGACGCTTCATCCAGTCCCAAACATGCTCAATGGGGGACAGATCCGGAGATCTTGCTGGCCAGGGTAGTTGACTTACACCTTCTAGAGCACGTTGGGTGGCACGGGATACATGCGGACGTGCATTGTCCTGTTGGAACAGCAAGTTCCCTTGCCGGTCTAGGAATGGTAGAACGATGGGTTCGATGACGGTTTGGATGTACCGTGCACTATTCAGTGTCCCCTCGACGATCACCAGAGGTGAACGGCCAGTGTAGGAGATCGCTCCCCACACCATGATGCCGGGTGTTGGCCCTGTGTGCCTCGGTCGTATGCAGTCCTGATTGTGGCGCTCACCTGCACGGCGCCAAACACGCATACGACCATCATTGGCACCAAGGCAGAAGCGACTCTCATCGCTGAAGACGACACGTCTCCATTCGTCCCTCGATTCACGCCTGTCGCGACACCACTGGAGGCGGGCTGCACGATGTTGGGGCGTGAGCGGAAGACAGCCTAACGATGTGCGGCACCGTAGCCCAGCTTCATGGAGACGGTTGCGAATGGTCCTCGCCGATACCCCAGGAGCAACAGTGTCCCTCATTTGCTGGGAAGTGGCGGTGCGGTCCCCTACGGCACTGCGTAGGATCCTACGGTCTTGGTGTGCATCCGTGCGTCGCTGCGGTCCGGTCCCAGGTCGACGGGCACGTGCACTTTCCGCCGACCACTGGCGACAACATCGATGTACTGTGGAGACCTCACGCCCCACGTGTTGAGCAATTCGGCGGTACGTCCACCCGGCCTCCCGCATGCCCACTATACGCCCTCGCTCAAAGTCCGTCAACTGCACATCCGGTTCACGTCCACGCTGTCGCGGCATGCTACCAGTGTTAAAGACTGCGATGGAGCTCCGTATGGCACGGCAAACTGGCTGACACTGACAGCGGCGGTGCACAATGTGTTCTTTTTTCCATTTCCAGGAGAGTATTTACCAATAATGCAAACATGCCTGCGTCTACACTGACGTACGTATTCCTCAAGCCGCCATATGGTACATGGCGGAGGATACAAGCTGTTAGCCATTCCTCTTCCTGTTCTACGGCGAATGGAGCGAAGGAAAAACGAAAATCTATATGCTTCTCTACGAGCTCTGATGCCTCTTATCTTGTCTTCAATACCTACATTTACATCTACATTACTACTCAGCAATTCACAATTAAGCGCCTGGAAGTAGGGTCATCGAACTAATTCAAGCTACTTTTCTACCATTTCGGGAAATTAGTCTTTGTTCTAGCATCCTGTACGTTGGGCAGTTCCTGCCAGTGGTATTACATGGTTTTCTTCCCCTTTTTGTGCATGGAATGCAGGTTGCGTTCTTATTGCAATTTTTTCTTGTGTGGTCCTCTGCCCCACACCTGGAGCAGGCCAGCTTCCTATCACAGTGTTTATGGACATGGTCCAGATCGCCACAGTTGTGGCAACGGGGGACTACTAAATGATCTCTGACATTGATTGCATGAACTAATTCAAGCTACATTTCTACCTTTCCACTCTCGAACAGCTCGCGCGAGAATGGAATCCATAAATCTTTCCCTGCTAGCTCTGATTATTCTTATTTTATTACAATGATCATTTCTCCCTATGTAGATGGGCGTCAACAAAATATTTTCACAGTCGGATGTGAAAGTCAGTGATTGAAATTTCTGTCTTATTAGCTTTAGTAGGAATTACGAGTAAAATTTTTAGACGTTCCCATATCAGCAATAATATTATCTAAACCTGCACAATTATTAGGTACCTTGTCAGTGAACACACGCTTCTCAGTTTTATTCAATGAAAAATATTTACATATTTTACCGTTCCTCAGTTTCATTTTTGTAAGCACTTCGCTATCAGCAAGATCTAACCACTTAATATTATTTGTGGTTGAATGCCAAGGACCCCAATAAATTTGAGGAGAGGGATTGTACCTCTGTGCTTCTTCATTAATAACAACCAAAAAATCACTAACAGCAACAGCCAATTCATGTAATGAATTTTCATGTCAGTCACTCATTACTTCTTTTTTATCCTTAATGTTTGATAAACCTATCACCGTTCTGTTTAATATCACTTTTAAATGATCCTGTTTGTTAATTAAGCTGAGTGGATTTCTTATTAATATTAGTCCACATTTTCAAACGTATATCCTAAAATTTTGTAACAATTCTGCTCGGTACTACACGATCATAAAACCTGTAGTAATTCATCCGAGCAACCAGGCCATGGTATGGACTCATTAAACCATGGGAAAGGCCACTCAGCATAGTTATTACCATTACCAGCACACACGTGCAACCTAATATAGAATGTAATAGCAACTATAAGAGCCTTCGTTGTAATGACTGCCACCCCCAACTCTCGTATGATATCCGTGACACTCTCTATACCCTTTCCCCTATTTTGCGATAGTACAGAACAGGCTACCATTCTTTGAACTCTACCCTACGGTAACCCTATTGATACGGAGCCCACACCGAGCAGCAGTACTCCAGAAGAGGGACGACAAGCGTGGTGTACGCACTATCAAAGTAGACCTATTGACGTTTCTAAGTGTTATGACAATAAACCGCAGTGTTTGGTTAGCTTTTTCTACAATATTATTTATGTGATTGCTCCAATTTAAGTTATTCGTAATTGTAATCCCTAAGTATTTAGTTGAATTTATAGCCTTTAGATTTGTGTGATTTATCCTTTTAATACTCATGTGGACGACTTCACAGTTTTCATTATTTAGAGTTAATTGATATTTGTAGTACCACACAGACATCAAGCGTTAATCATTTTGCAATTGATTTTTATCATCTGATTTCTTTACAAGACGGTAAATGACGGCATCATCGGCAAACAATCGAAGAGGGCTGCTAAGGTCGTCTCCTAAGTCGTTTATACAGATTAAGGACAACAGAGCGCCTGTAACACTTCCCTGGGGAACGCCAGATATCTCTTCTGTTTGACTCAACGATTTTCCGCCAATTAGTACAAACTGTGACCTTTCTGACACGAAACCATGAATGAAGTCGCACATCTGAGACGAAATTGCTAGGCACACAGTTTGGTTGGAAGTTCCTTGGGAGGAACGCTGTGAAAAACCTTCTGAAAATCTAGAAATATATTATCAACTTGAGGTCCTCTGTCGATACTACTCAGTAATTTTGAAAATAAAGACTTAGTTGTGTTTCACAAGTAACGATATTTTCTGAATCCGTGCTGTCTATCAATAAATCGTTTTCTTCGAGGTGATTCATAATTTTAGATCACAGTATACGTTTCAGTATCCTACAGCAAATTGATGTCAGTGATAGGGGCCTGTAATTCAGAAGATTACTCCGATTTACCTTGTTGGGTGCCGGTGTGACCTTTGCAATTTTCCATTCCTTGGGTACGGTTATCCCGTCAAACAAGCAATTGAATTTGATTGCTAAGCATGGCACTATTTATCAGCATACTCAGAAAGGGACCTAGCTGGTCTATAAACTGGACCAGAGGACTTGCCCTCTTTAAATGACTTAAGATGCATCGCTGCACCAAGGATATCTACTTCTAAGTTACTCGTGTGGGTGGTTTTTCGTGATTATAACTCTAGAACGTTTGCATTGTCTTCTTCAGTGAAGGAATTTCGAGAAATCGTGTTTAGTAACTCCACTTTAGTGGCACTTTCACCGATAATATTATCGCTGCTATCGCACAGTCAAGGTGCTGATTGTGTCTTACCGCTGGTGCACTACATATACAATATGGATTTTCTGCCAGATTTCGAGACAGAGTTTCGTTGTGGAAACTATTAAAATCATCTCTCATTGAAATCAGCGCTAAATTTCGAGCTTCAGTCATTAAGCGAGACGAACATTGGGTGTAGGAGAATCGTTCTACGTCTGGCGCAAATGAGAATTGTCTAAACTGTCTTAGTAATGCTTCGAGAAAAGAATGTCTTCACGCCTCCAGAGATGGCCATTTGTGTTTACGGACTATTTCCATAATAGTCTTTCTGGATCGAACGTTGTTGTTGTTGCGGTCTTCAGTCCTGAGACTGGTTTGATGCAGCTTTGCATGCTACTCTATCCCGTGCAAGCTTCTTCATGTCTCAGTAACTACTGCAGCATACATTCTTCTGAATCTGCTTAATGTATTCATCTCTTGGTCTCCCTCTACGATTTTTGCCCTCCACGCTTCCCTCCAGTAGCAAATTGGTGATCCCTTGATGCCTGAGAACATGTCCTACCAACCGATCCCTTCTTCTAGTCAAGTTGTGCCACATACTCCTCTTCTCCCCAATTCTATTCAATACCTCCCCATTAGTTATGTCATCTACCCATCTAATCTTCAGCATTCTTCTGTAGCACCACATTTCGAAAGCTTCTATTCTCTTCTTGTCCAAACTATTTATCGTCCATATTTCACTTCCATACATGGCTACACTCCATACAAATACTTTCAGAAACGACTTCCTGACACTTAACTCAATACTCAATGTTAACAAATTCTTCTTCTTCAGAAACGCTTTCCTTGACAGTGCCAGTCTGCATGTCACATCCTCTCTACTTCGACCATCATCAGTTACTTTGCTCCCCAAACAGCAAAACTCCTTTACTACTTTAAGTGTCTCATTTCCTAATCTAATTCCCTCAGCACCACCCAATTTAATTCGACTACATTCCATTATCCTTGTTTTGCTTTTGTTGATGTTCGTCTTATAGCCTCCTTTCAAGACACTGTCCATTCCGTTCAACTGCTCTTCCAAGTCCTTTGCTGTCTCTGACAGAATTACAGTGTCATCGGCAAACATCAAAGTTTTTATTTCTTCTCCATGGATTTTAATATCTACTCCGAATTTTTTCCTTTACTGCTTGCTCAATATACAGATTGAATAACATCGGGGAGAGGCTACAACCCTGTCTCACTCCCTTCCCAACCACTGCTTCCCTTTCATGTCCCTCGACTCTTATAACTGCCATCTGGTTTCTGTACAAATTGTAAATAGCCTTTCGCTCCCTGTATTTTCCCCCTGCCACCTTCAGAATTTGAAAAAGAGTATTCCAGTCAACGTTGTCAAAAGCTTTCTCTAAGTCTACAAATGCGAGAAACGTAGGTTTTCCTTTCCTTAATCTTTCTTCTAAGATAAGTCGTCGGGTCAGTATTGCCTCACGTGTTCCAACATTTCTACAGAATCCAAACTGATCTTCCCCGAGGTCAGCTTCTACCAGTTTTTCCATTCGTCTGTATAGAATTCGCGTTCGTATTTTGCAGCTGTGACTTATTAAACTGATAGTTCGGTAATTTTCACATCTGTCAACACATGCTTTCTTTGGGATTGGAATTATTATATTCTTCTTGAAGTCTGAGGGAATTTCGCCTGTTTCATACATCTTGTTCACCAGATGGTAGAGTCTTGTCAGGAATGGCTCTCCCAAGGCCGTCAGTAGTTCCAATGGAATGTTGTCTACTCCCGGGGCCTTGTTTCGACTTAGGTCTTTCAGTGCTCTGTCAAACTCTTCACGCAGTCTCATATCTCCCTTTTCATCTTCATCTACCTCCTGTTCCATTTCCACAATATTGTCCTCAAGAAAATCGCCCCTGTATAGACCCTCTATATACTCCTTCCACCTTTCTGCTTTCCCTTCTTTGCTGAGAACTGGGTTTCCATCTGAGCTCTTGATATTGATGCAGGTGGTTCTCTTTTCTCCAAAGGTCTCTTTAATTTTCCTGTAGGCAGTACCTATCTTACCCCTCGTGAGATAAGCCTCTACATCCTTACATTTGTCCTCTAGCCATCCCTGCTTAGCCATTTTGCACTTCCTGTAGATCTCATTTTTGAGACGTTTCTGTTCCTTTTTGCCTGCTTCACTTGCTGCATTCTTATATGTTCTCCTTTCATCAATTAAATTCAGTATCTCTTCTGTTACGCAAGGATTTCTACTAGCCCTCGTCTTTTTACCTACTTGATCCTCTGCTGCCTTCATTATTTCATTCCTCAAAGCTACCCATTCTTCTTCTACTGTATTTCTTTCTCCCATTCCTGTCAATTGTTTCCCTATGCTCCCCCTGAAACTGTACAACCTCTGGTTCTTTCAGTTTATCCAGCTCCCATCTCTTTAAATTCCCACCTTTTTGCAGTTTCTTCAGTTTTAATCTACAGTTCATAACCAATAGATTGTGGTCAGGGTCCACATTTGCCCCTGGAAATGTCTTACAATTTAAAATCTGGTTCCTAAATCTCTGGCGTACCATTATATAATCTATCTGAAACCTTTTAGTATCTCCAGGGTTCTTCCATGTATACAACCTTCTTCCATGGTTCTTGAACCAAGTGTTAGCTATGATTAAGTTATGCTCTGTGCAAAATTCTACCAGGCGGCTTCCTCTTTCATTTCTTAGCCCCAATCCATATTCACCTACTACGTTTCCTTCTCTTCCTTTTCCTACTACAGAATTCCAGTCACCCATGACTATGAAATTTTCGTCTCCCTTTACTACCTGAATATTTTCTTTTATCTCATCATACATTTCATCAATTTCCTCATCATCTGCAGAGCTTGTTGTCATAATAACTTGTACTACTGTAGTAGGCGTGGGCTTCGTGTCTATCTTGGCCACAATAATGCGTTCACTACGCTGTTTGTAGTAGCTTACCCGCACTCCTATTTATTCAGATAAAAAAAATCAACCAGCACGCCATTGGAACACTTAACTCTCTTTCTTTGATCTGACCTGGCGGGGTTTCCAAACACTCAGAAATGGTCGCACAAGTTCGCAGTTTCTGTTCTAGACGAACTGTGCTTTCCTAGGATTATCTCAGTAAAAACCGCCCCGGTAGCGTAGCGGCAGCGTTACCGCTTACCACACAGGAGGCCTGGGTTCGATCCCCAGCAGGGGTGTGGGTCGGCAAGTCGCCGATGTGGCTTCAATCTTGCAATGCGGGGGGCGAACTCTCCCGAATGGGGTCTCCGTGCCAGCAGTGCCATACGCTCATTTCCATTTTTTCAGGCGGTTTACTTGAACATGCTGACTGATCCTAGTGACCGGTTGCCGATCGTGTAGTCAAGCGATATCGGTTTCCCGGCGAATATGTTCAATATACGGCTCTCGCGTCTGCCACCGAATCTCATTTCGTAGATACAAGATTTCCTCTTTTTTGAAATGATAAACGGTTATGGAACCTATATATCAATCTGCCTCAGGAGTAATACTAATATTTTTGGTTTTCAAATAAAACTTTTTCTGAAAACGAGTTTGGTATGAACTTCTGTGGCTTCTGAAATACTGGTGTCATCTTTAAATGATATTGTTTCTGATGAAATGAGTTAACTTACAGAAACACATTACAAAACGATTATGAACAGATCGGAGAATAAATATTGGCCAATGTATTAATTCCTTATTGAAACTTTAACTGTTGTCATGTATTTGTTCCTGGTAAATGTTATATTTTCCCTGTAACCAAACTTATTCATCCGAATTTTTAGAAAAAACATTTTTGATTTTGTCAGTAAAAAAATTCCCATTAAAAAGATATATATTTGACTAAAACATGGGTATGTCATTCGAAATAATTAAAGAAAAACAACGCTACAAATTCCACGCAAAAGCTTATTATTTGTCCCAGCTTCTAACATGAAAATGCATGGAGGTTTACGACTTTCCCACCATTTGCACAAAGGCTCAGTTTACAGCAGCCTCTCTTGAGTGGCTTCCTCCACCCACTTTCCGCCAACTGGCCTTCCTCACGGTGAACTTCTGGCTGGCCCAGGTAATATGCTTCGCGAACCGGCACTCTTCTAACTGACCCTAAGTGGAAGGTGGACACAGCCACGATCAGAAGTCCTGCAGGTACGATCGACTGAGCGCTGCTTCCCAGAATCACTCACACAGCCCGGTCGGTGCCCTCAGTATTTGTGGCCCCCGTTTACCTCTCTCCCTGTTCTCCATCACCTCCACTACGGCCGTCGGCTACGCTTACATCTCATCTACATATATACTTCGCTAGCCACCAAGCGGTGTGTGGCGGGCACTATTCGCGCCAAAGTCATATTCCCCCCCCCCCCCCCCCCCCCCCCCCCCACCGTTCCACTCGGGGATCGCGCGAGGGATAAACGACTATCTGAACGCCTCAGTGCGAGCTCTAATGTACCTTATCTTTGAATGGTGATCGTTGCGTGATTTGAAAGTTGGTGGTAATAATACATGCTCTACATCCACGGCGAAGATCGTATTTTGGAATTTAATCAGGAAACCCTTCACTTTAGCGCGTCTTCTATCTGCAAGTGTGTCCCACTTCAAACTTTCTATGAGATTTGTAATGCTCTCGCGATCGCTATATGTACCAGTCACGAATCTTGCCGCTCTTCTTTGGACCTTCTCAATCTCTTGAATCAGACCCAACTGGTAAGGGACTCGTACAGACGAACAATACTCTGAGACGAACTAAGGTATTGTAAGCTATTTCCTCATTGAAGGACTGCATCGCTTCACGATTCTACCAATAAACCGCAATCTAGAGTTCACCTTACCCGTTATTTGTGTAATCTGATCGTTCCATTTGAGATCATTTCGAATAGTCACACTCAGATACTTCACGGATGTTACCACTTGCAAAGACGGAGCATTTATTTTGTAGTCGTACATTACTGGGGATTTTCGTTTTCTTATAAGCAGTAGGTTACACTTACTAATAATGAGAGATAACTGCCAGTCATTCCACCACGCATTTATTTTCTGCAAATCCTCATTGATTTGTTCTCAACTTTCGTGTGATACTATTTTCCTGTAGACTACAGCATCATCGTCAAACAGACCAATGCCGCTGTATATACCATCAACCAGGTCGTTTATGTAAATTGTAAAAAGCAGCGGACCTATTACGTTGCCCTGGGGCATACCTGATGTTACGCTCCTTTCTGTTGAAGTCTCCACATTCAGGACGACATACTGCTCTCTGTTTGTTAGAAAACTTTTTACCCAACGGGATAAGTCATCGGATAGACCGTAAGCCCGCACTTTTAGGAGCAAGCGACAGTGCGGAACAGAGTCGAACGCCTTGCGAAAGTCGAGGAATATGGCACCAACGTGGGAGCCGGAATCTAGAGCCTGTTGTATATCACGCACAAAGAGGGCCAGCTGTGTCTAGCATGACCGCTGTTTCCTAAAACTGTGCTGGTTTTTGCAGATGAGCTTCTCAGAGTCTAGAAAGGTCATTATGTTCCATGATTCTACAACAAATCGATGAAGTTCTCTATGGATTATACATACAGATATAAGAACATACTGCCCACAATTTCCTACTGTAAAAAAGTCATAAACCACACATACCAAATGTAGTACTGGGGAGCACTAAGATCTTGACCTGAAATATTTGACTGATGACGTTGTAAAGTGAGAGAGTGTTGTGCCGGCTCTCAAGCACTGACTATTTGTAACGCCTAAATAGTGGTATGATCCTCGATTAAAACATGATCTTTGAGCAGAAATTGAGGAGAAGGTGAGCAGAGAGACAGGGAGGAGGTGATGGACAGAGAGAGATGGATGGGAGAGAGATCGACAAAGATGGGGAGAGGACGAGATGGACAGAGCAAGGAGGAGAAGGAGATAGGTCCTATATCCAACTCCCATACATATTAGGAACGTGTGCTTTCTCTTTTCTTTCTTTCCCATTTAACCATACTGAGACACAGGACTATGCGAGGTCGGGAACAGCTGGTCTCTGGAATAAATTTTGTTGTAATCACATATTCCGTTCGCTTTACAATTTGCATAAACAGTAGTGTAGTTGGTTCATTCTTATTAAATTTTAAATCACTGTGCTATCTGGCAACATTTAAATGGACAGTATGTAGCTCAAAATGATTCAAATGGCTCTAAGCACTATCAGTTCCCTAGACTTAGAAGTACTTAAACCTAACTAACCTAAGGACATCACACACAAACATGCCCGAGGCAGGATTCGAACCTGCAACTGCAGCATCAGCACGGTTCCGGACTGAAGCACCTAGAACCGCTCGGCCACACGCCCGGCTCAGTATGTAGCCATAGTAACAAACATTCCATACATATGTAGACTGACTCACCCCAAACCATATCGATAAAATCGCTCGGTTGATCTACGGAACGTGCAACTAATCTACTAGCGTGATACGGTTTTCATGGTGACTATCTTTGTGTTTTATGAAGTTCTGCACTGATTAGCACTACAGTAGTGGAAATCAGTACAAAAACAGCGTTCCACGAAAGCAACAGTACAATGAGTGAATCACACGTGTAACGAATTTTCTTCGCAAGTAGTAGATACATATAAACCATAAACAATCATAACAGAATTACAAAGTTTCTTTCATAGCACGAGTAACAAAATAAGGCGTTAGCATTTCTTGGATGGAAACTGGTGTAGAGGCATTTACTGTCTGACCAACTTCTGTTGTTCCTAATTACCTCAGAAATTATTTTCGGGGTTGATTTTTTAGGATTTGTAGTTGTTTCAGTGAAGTTGTCACTCATTCTTTTCGTACCGCTCTTTTCAGCTTACATACGGCCTCAAATTGCTTTTCAATGCGATAAAAGCGCCTTGCAAGTATTCCACAAATGTTTTCCTCGGGGTTCAAATCCTGACTACGTGCAGGCCAGGGCAAATCAGATATCTCTATCTTCAAACCACTTTTCGGTTCCAGCGGAATCATACACTGATGCATTATCTTTTTGAAACATTAGACTTTCGTCCCCTAGGTCTTCACACACACTAATCAAGCATCTTAGTATACATATCGGTGTTCACTGTATAGTTCGGTCAAGCAATGCGTCATTTACGTTGAGCGCAGAAGTCTGCTCAAATCGTAACGCTTCCATCACCGAAATATCTCTTCATTCTTCTCTGCTGTTTTTTCTCAGATCATGCCTATAATAATGAAATACATCCTGCCAATCTCAATTTAACTTCCTCTCATCAGTGAAAATCACTTTATCCCATTCTGAAGTCCATAACATATATTTTTCAACAAACTCCAATCTACCCAGTTTATGTTTGGGTGTTAATGCTGATTTCTGCAATCGTTTCGTGAATGCAACATGTTTGTCATGTGACGAAATTTGTTGTAGACGCATGGCAGTTACTGGCAACCGTAAATCCTCAACAAGTTGAAAACAGTAACGGTTCCTGGCTTTGTGCGGAAGTAACCCTTCCTATGCCTTAAATAATGTTCTATTTTGCCCATATTTTCCGTTCTGTCTTCATCGAGAGCAAAATCTAACAAAATTATCAGTCGCTGTATTTGAATGGTTTGGCTTCTTGGCAGTTTGACGACTAGAGAGTCCCATTTCTCTGTATTCACCGATTTTTGCTTTTTCATCACGTGATAACTTTTCCGCGTTCCTTTGCCACAAACGTGGTTTATGTACACAACATTCACCGTCCCTAATGGTGTCTGTTCCCTGTCTACAATAGAGGAAAGTACACACACACTGACACCACACAGAGCTGACTGCCTTTATACCGAGTTCACCACCTACCACCTGAAATGCTTCGTTGCTGTCTTGTTACACTACAGGCCATTAAAATTGCTACACCACGAAGATGATGTGCCACATACGCGAAATTTAACCGACAGGAAGAAGATGCTGTGATATGATTAGCTTTTCAGAGCATTCACACAAGGTTGGCGACGGTGGCGCCACCTACAACGTGCTGACATGAGAAAAGTTTCCAACCGATTTCTCATGCACAAACAGAAGTTGATCGGCGTTGCCTAGTGAAATGTTCTTGTGATGCCTCGTGTAAGGAGGAGAAATGCGTACCATCACGTTTCCGACTTTGCTAAAAGTCGGATTGTAGCCTATCGTGATTGCGGTTTATCGTATCGCGACATTGCTGCTCGCGTTGGTCGAGATCCAATGACCGTTAGCAGAATATGGAATCGGTGGGTTCCGGAGGGTAATACGGAACGCCGTGCTGGATCCCAACGGCTTTGTATCACTAGCAGTCGAGATGACACGCATCTTATCCGCATGGCTGTAACGGATCGTGCAGCCACGTCTCGATCCCTGAGTCAACAGATGGGGACGTTTGCAAGACAACAACCATCTGCACGAACAGTTGGACGACGTTTGCAGCAGCATGGACTATCACCTCGGAGACCATGGCTGCGGTTACCCTTGACGCTGTATCACGGACAAGAGCGCCTGCGATGGTGTACTCAACGGCGAGAGTGGGTGCACGAATGGCAAAACGTCATTTTTTTCGGATGAATCCAGGTTCTGTTTACAGCATCACGATGGTCGCATCCGTGTTTGGCGACATCGCGGTGAACGCTCATCGCGGCATTCGTCATCGCCGTACTGGCGTATCATCCGGTGTGATGTTATGGGTTGCCATTGTTTACACGTCTTTGTCACCTCTTGTTCGTGTTGACGGCACTTTGAAAAGTGGACGTTACATTTCAGATTTGTTACGACCCGTGGTTCTACTCTTCATTTGATCCCTGCGAAACACTACATTTCCGCAGGATAACGCACGACCGCATGTTGCAGGTCCTGTACGGGCCTTTCTGGATACGGAAAATGTTCGACTGCTGCCCTGGGCAGCACATTCTCCAGATCTCTCACCAATTGAAAACGTCTGGTCAATGGTGGCAGAGCAACTGGCTCGTCACAATACGCTAGTCACTACTCTTGATAAACAGCGGTATCGTGTCGAAGCTGCATGGGCAGCTGTACCTGTACGCGCCATCCAAGCTCCTCCCAGGCGTATCAAGGCCGTTATTACGGCCAGAGGTAGTTGTTCTGGGTACTGATTTCTCAGGATCTATACACCCAAATTGCGTGAAAATGTAATCGCATGTCAGTTCTAGTATAATATATTTGTCCAATGAATACCCATTTATCATCAGTATTCTTCTTGGTGTAGCAATTTTAATGGCGAGTAGTGTATATGCTGCACTACTCACATCAAATCGGATACCATTTGACTATATTTGTCGATATAGTGAATTTTGTACTATTGCATACACGTTGTGTACAACTATTCCAACAAATAATGTTAATTTTTCTGCAAAATCCATGCCTTTACACTGAAATCTACTAATTTACACTCTGCACACTACACTGCTATATGCTACTGTATATACTAACGTCACACCCGTCACCGTATGTTGCAGAAGAGAAGCGGCTACGCTGCTACCACTGCTCGTCAGACCACTACCACCACAACTGCGATGACCCATTCAACAGCACCGGCATCGAGACCGTCGACTGCATGGAGCAGCTGCGCCGTAGGACAGACCCACGGGAGATTCCCGTCTGCAAGAAGATCAAACAGCGCAGTGAGTACCTCTGTACACCTCTGCAAGGCATCTAAACACGCACTGGACTCCACAGCTCAAGCCCGTCAATCTCGTGTTCGAGGAAGTACAGCTGAGTGCAGCGAAAAGGGAACGTTCGTACATCTTATAGTGCTGAAAAGTGTCAGCTTTCTATGAAATCTCCAAGGCATGTTTCTTCCTTCATTAATTAGCATTTTTTCTTATTCTTTAGCGGTACAGTACATAGAGGATACAAGCCTCCTTAAGAATTTCATTCATAGGATGGATATATAAGTTTGTAAATATTGTCGCAATTTTTTGAACTATTAAAATCATCTACAAAAAACCTCTGGTACCAGCATTCTTGAAAGGAGGATATAAGATGAACATCAACAAAAGCAAATCGAGGATAATGTAATGTAGTCGAATTAAATAGGGTGATGCTGCGGGAATTAGATTAGGAAAT
Organism: Schistocerca gregaria; assembly: GCF_023897955.1. Lineage (NCBI taxonomy): Eukaryota > Metazoa > Arthropoda > Insecta > Orthoptera > Acrididae > Schistocerca > Schistocerca gregaria. Next base: position 147,025,083 of record NC_064921.1, read on the forward strand.
GAGACGCTTAAGGTAGTAAAGGATTTTTGCCATTTGGGGAGCAAAATAACTGATGATGGCAGAAGTAGAGAGGTTATAAAATGTAGACTGGCAATGGCAAGGAAAGAGTTTCTGAAGAAGAGAAATTTGTTAACATCGAGTATAGATTTAAGTGTCAGGAAGTCATTTCTGAAAGTATTTGTATGGAGTGTAGCCATGTATGGAAGTGAAACATGGACGATAAATAGTTTGGACAAGAAGAGAATAGAAACTTTCGAAATGTGGTGCTACAGAAGAATGCTGAAGATTAAATGGGTAGATCACATAACTAATGAGGAAGTACTGAATAGGATTGGGGAGAAGAGAAGTTTGTGGCGCAACGTGACCAGAAGAAGGGGTCGGTTGGTAGAAACGACAGCACTACCAATCCATTGACGTTTTATACCTTGTGTACATGATACTACGTCCATCTGTATATGTGCATATCGCTATCCCATGACGTCGTCGCCTCAGTGTAAGGGATCACCAATTTAGTACTGGAGGGAAGTGTGGAGGGTAAAAATCATAAAGGGAGACCAAGAGATGAATACACTAAGCAGATTCAGAAGGATGCAGGTTGCAGTAGGTACTGGGAGATGAAGAAGCTTGCACAGGATAGAGTAGCATGGAGAGCTGCATCAAAACAGTCTCAGGACTGAAGACCACTACAACCACCCTCATTAGCTGTTAAAAGTTTCTTTATTACAAGATCACACACGACCGGTTTCGCGATTATTTAATCACATCCTCAAAGGCATACCTCCAAGAAAAATATGATAAGAATTTGAAAGTATAATAATGAAAAAAAAGCAATCCAATTAAACCAGAAAGATAGGGAAACAAATATCGTGTAGCTGATGTAACATTGGGTCTCTGAAGATACGGGGTCTACCTACGTTCGGATGGCGTTCGAATTGTCAGAACCTCTTACACTGAGGCGACGACGTCATGGGATAGCGATATGCACATATACAGATGGACGTAGTATCATGTACACAAGGTATAAAACGTCAATGGATTGGTAGTGCTGTCGTTTGTACGCAGCTGACTCATGTGGAAAGGTTTCCGACGTCGTTATGGTCGCACGACGGCATTTAATAGACATTGAACGCAGAATGATAGTTGGAGCTAGACGCGTGGGACATTCTGCTCCGAAAATCGTTTGGGGAATTCAGTATTCCGAGATCCACAGTGCCAAGCCGAGAACATCAAATTTCAAGCATTACCCTTTCACCAAAGGACAATGTAGAGGCCGACAGCCTTCACTTAACGACCGAGAGCAGTGGCATTTGCGTAGAGGTGTTAGTGGAAACAGAGAGCAACATTGGTTGAAATAACTACAGAAATCAGTTTGGGACCTACGATAAACATATCCATTAGGAGAGTGCGGCGAAACTTGGCGTTAATGGGCTATGGCAGCAAAAGAACGACGCGAGCACCTTTCATAAAAGCACGACATGGTCTGCAGCGCCTCTCCTGGGCTCGTGACCATATCGGTTGGACCCTAATCGAATGGAAATCGCAGACTGGTTAGATGAGTCACGATTTCAGTTGGTCAGAGCTGATGGTATGGTTCTAGTGTGGTGCAGCCACGTACCCAAGTTGTCAACAAGGCGCTTTTCAAGCTGGTGGCGGCTCCATAAGGATGTGGGCTGTGTCTGCATGGAATAGCTTGGGTCCTCTGGATATTCAGCTACTTGCAGACCATTTGCAGCCCTTCATGGGCGTCATGTTCCCAAACAACGACGAAATTTTTTATGGATGAGAATGCGTCCATGCCATACACCTGCAGTGTCCGCGATTGTTGTGAAGAACATTCTGGACAATTCGAGCGAATGATGTGGCTACCAATATCGCACAACCCGCATCCCATGGAAAGTTTATGGTACATAATCGAGAGGTCAGTTCGTGCACAAAATCCTGCATCGGCAACACTGTCGCAATGATGGGCGGTTATAGAGGCAGCACACACATGTGTGTGAAATCTTATGGGATTTAACTGCTAAGGTCATCAGTCCCCTAAGCGTACACACTACTTAACCTAAATTATCCTAAGGACAAACACAAACACCCATGCCCGAGGAAGGACTCGAACCTCCGCCGGGACCAGCCGCACAGTCCATGACTGCAGCGCCTCAGACCGCTAGGCTAATCCTGCGCGGCTAGACAGGCTGCATGGCTCAATATATCTGCATGGTACTCCCAACGACTTGATGAGTCCAGGCTACGTCAAACTGCTGCACTACTCCAGGCAAGATGAGTTTCGAGACGGTATTAGGAGGTATGGTATGACTTTTGCCACCTCAGTGTACACCAGGGTGATCACAGAATAAAACATCAAAAATTTCAATGGCCAGCAGGCGCAGGCAGTATATATAACCACTGGGAGTCACGGGTATGGACCTAAAAAGGAGTTCAAATAATACCTCGGAAGAAACCTATGTCGAATGAACAGAAAAATATAAATACCCACTAGTGACGAAAAATATAAACACACTAGTGATGAAAAACGAGCAGATGATCGCAAAACTCACATGGTGGAGTCGTGACTATGTCCGAAGTAGGAAGCCAAGGTCACCAAAGAGCCCAACTGACACTCCAAGATGCTACTCCAGGCGGCTGTAAAATGCATGTGCGCAACAGAAAATACTGAACGCTAAAATGATGATTTGGCCCTGTCTGACTACCCCCTGAAGCAGATCTTAGGATCTCTTAATGCTCTTTAACATATAAATTACAACCTCAACATAAATGAACGATTAAGGCAACTAATACTACCAATTATTATACTTTTATTGTACATCAAAAAACAATCCTTTATATTACAAGGGTCTATATTTTCTGACTAAAATTGCTGATCAATTGCCTAACTCTGCCCCTTTTCATGGCCACGCGATCTAACATAAATAACGCCAAATTACTGACGTCATCTACGTACCAAACACTAGAAGACACTACTTTCAGGGATGACCTACGGTGGTGTGGAACCTCAGTGGGAATAAACTAGCGTGATCACAGCTATTTAGCTTTATAGCCCTAATAAGCCGAAGCAGTTAGCAATATCACCGTATTTACTGCGTCCGGGTCGTCGAAGTAATGGCTCTCGTACACGTCTGCGACGATGGAAGAACTACAGCCACAAAACAAAACTCTTTAAAACACTAGCACTAATACACTCTTATACTGTCTTCTCCTGTCAGTGTTCTATAGACTAGAAACGCAAACTCCCAGCCACAAGGACGGAGTTCAAATAACGTCTCAACGTAAGTATAGGCAAAAGAAGTGCTTTCAATCACTGAACGCTGCGTGCTCAACGACGGCTTCCAACCCAGATGTGAAGTCCAGACTCGTAACAGTATAGTGCCTACCGTTCTAACTATAAACCGTCCTGATATCAAAGACAGCAAGTCTGTCTGTACCAACAAAGCTGATACTGAGCGACTGTCACACACGGGCGCTCAAAAACGGAAAACCTCTTCCTCTCCTCCGCTGGCTTCCCAGCAAGACTCGGCTCCCCTCCCTCGTAATTGCAGAGGGAGAATCATCTTCACCAAACCACGGAATAATCTCCCTCTCTACAGGTTCTTCTGAACGTCGACCAATCATATTTTAGTCTTTTGTCGTCCAGCGGGGAAAGTTTGCTAGGAGATACCTATATTCATACAATGGTATGCTTCTGAGTAAAAAGCCTTAGAAATAACCCAGCCTGCGAGATTTTCGAGGTGGCGCTTCGTCGTTCCTCTCAGCTGCGTCCAAGATTTGCAGAGTTCCCGGTTCTCCTTCCGACCTAGCTATAATACCCGACAGCCGCCGCTGTATTGTGTTTCTGTGCCCAGGTGTCCAGACTGTCCGACTTGGCCCTTCCTGTGTCAGGGAGGACCAACACTCCTGTGTGGGCTTTTTCCACCCAGGGCTTGAGTTCTGCTGCCGTTTCATCTCCACTGGCGTTCCAACCAATCATTCATTACGCCGTTTTGATAATAAAGACACTCCGTCACCTTTCATGGAAAAGCGTTAACAATTATTTACAAGGTGTACGTGACAATGTCAGTCTTCTTTAAATATTCGTATATACATCTACATCTACATCGCCTGCCGGAGTGGCCGAGCGGTTCCAGTCGCTACAGTCTGGAACCGCGCAATCGCTACGGTCGCGGTTCGAATCCTACCTCGGGCAGCAGTTAAGTCGCATAGTGCTCAGAGCAATTTGAAATTTTACATCTACATCTACATGATTACTCTACAATTTACATTTAAGTGCTTGGCAGAGGGTTCATCGAACCACAATCACACTACCTCTCTACCATTCCACTCCCGAACAGCGCGGGAAAAACGAACACCTAAACCTTTCTGTTCGAGCTCTGATTTCTCTTATTTTATTTTGATGATCATTCCTACCTAAGTAGGTTGGATTCAACAAAATATTTTCGCCTTCTAGAAAGTTGGTGACTGGAATTTCGTAAATAGATCTCGCCGCAACGAAAAACGTCTTTGCTTTAATGACTTCCATCCCAACTCGCGTATCATATCTGCCACACTCTCTCCCCTATCACGAGCTGCCCTTTTTTGCACCCTTTCGATGTCCTCCGTCAATCCCACTTGGTAAGGATCCCACACCGCGCAGCAATATTCTAACAGAGGACGAACGAGTGTTGTGTAATCTGTCTGTTTAGTGGACTTGTTGCATCTTCTAAGTCTCCTGCCAATGAAATGCAACGTTTGTCTCGCCTTCCCCACAATATTATCTGTGTGGCCTTTCCAACTGAAGCTGTTCGTAATTTTAACACCCAGGTACTTAGTTGAATTGACTGCCTTGAGAATTGTACTATTTATCGAGTAATCGAATTCCAACGGATTTCTTTTGGAACTCATGTGGGTCACCTCACACTTTTCGTTATTTAGCGTCAACTACCACCTGCCACACCATACAGCAATCTTTTCTAAATCGCTTTGCAACTGATATTGGTCTTCGGATGACCTTACTAGACGGTCAATTACAGCATCATCTGCGAACAACCTAAGGGAACTGCTCAGATTGTCATCCAGGTCATTTATATAGATCAGGAACAGCAGAGGTCCCAGGACGCTTCGCTGGGGAACACCTGATATCGCTTCAGTTTTACTCGATGATTTGCGTCTATTACTACGAACTGCGACCTTCATGAAAGGAGAACACGAATCCAGTCGCACAACTGAGACGATACCCCATAGGCCCGCAGCTTGATTAGAAGTCGCTTGTGAGGAACGGTGTCAAAAGCTTTCCGGAAATCTAGAAATACGAAATCAACTTGAGATCCCCTGTCGATAGCGGCCATTACTTTGTGCGAATAAAGAGCTAGCTGCGTTGCACAAGAACGATGTTTTCTGAAACCGTGCTGATTACGTATCAATAGATCGCTCCCTTCGAGGTGATTCATAATGTTTGAATACAGTATATGCTCCAAAACACTACTGCAAACTGACGTCAATGATATAGGTCTCTAGTTCGATGGATTACTCCTACTACCCTTCTTAAACACTCGTGCGACCTGCGCAATTTTTCAATCTGTAGGTACAGATCTATCGGTGAGCGAGCGGTTGTATATGATTGCTAAGTAGGGATCAAGCGATTTGAGTTGCTTCGCAACCCCTAAGATATCTACTTCTAAGAAACTCATGCTAGCAGCTGTTCGTGTTTCAAATTCTGGATGTACAACCTAGATCACAGCAAAGAATGTAGATGAGTGCTTGTAAGGTGCCAAATTAGAGCCACTTTACAATTCAACATTATTGAAACTGCCGGCGCTTAGTATGCCCGTATGCCCATAGTACGGTACAAGTAATACAATTTAAACAGTTAGCGTTATTGATACTTCATAAAACTTTACATAACTCATTTAACAGGATAATTTCCCATTTACACCCTCTACTTTGCGTTGGACGCGGATTCGTGGTACGTTGATATTTAAATATTCCGTGGGCAAAGAAGATGTTATCCGTGCGCCATTGCCTGCACAGAACAGTGCAGTTGCTGTAATTGTGTACCCACATCGCTACAGTCACCGAAACACTTCGCTCGGCTCGCATTATTAGCGCCGCGCGATATAGCCGTGTGGTCTGGGGCGCCTCGCCATGGTTCGCGTGGCTCCCCCCGTCGGAGGTTCGAGTGATCCCTCGGGCATGGGTGTGTGCGTTGTCGTCAGTGTAAGTTAGTTTCAGTAGTGTGTAAGCCTAGGGACAGATGACCTTAGCAGTTTCGTGCCACAGGAACTTACCACAAATTTTCACATTATTAGCGCGCCGAAGGCACAGACGGTCGCGTGCATTACATCATAATCCAATAAAATGTATCTGAATAAACTGTATGTGAGCTTACTAGTAAGGGTCAATGCTGTCAATGTCACTCAAATCTGAATACAGACATGAATAAACGTTAATAAATGAAAAACACTTCTGTACCTCGCTCCACCTCTAACGTCATACATGAGCTAACATTTTCCTTTCTCAATTACGAAGTAAAGTTTGAGAGTGAATGCAACGGCTTCCAGTTTCAGAAACGTTAGAATACGTACCGGCACATTTTCTCTGGTGGTCCGACAGCTACTCGCAATTTCGTTTGTTCTTTGTGTAGTCGGAGTCAGCCCAAACAATTGCTGCTCGTCAAGTCTTTCAAGCGAAGCCCAGTGTCAACAGAAAGTGTTGGTTTGTATCCCATAACAAACAAAATTATTTTTAAGTCGGAAATTTACGTGCACATTCGACAGAGCTCTTCCAAATCAGTCTAGCCAGATATTACTTTGATCGACGTGTATTAACAGGGACAGTAAAACAAGAAGCATAAACTGCAGTCCACCAGTGACTCAGTAGTGCTGCATGCTTGGCGATAGCGGTCAGTGCGGGCCAGGACAGTGCTGTCGCTGCTGGAGTACTGGTTATTTCTCGTGTTTTCGTGTCCCTGCTAATGCGTATCGATAAAAAAAAAAATAGCGCACTGGACGAATCTAAGACCCCTTTACCGAATAAAAACAGACAAACGCCATCAGAACAGTCCTTGAAGGCCTAACGGTATCGCCGGCCGAAGTGGCCGAGCGGTTCTAGGCGCTTCAGTCTGGCTCCGCGCGACCGCTACGCTCGCAGGTTCGAATCCTGGCTCGGGCATGGATGCGTGTGATGTCGTTAGTTTTGTTAGGTTTAAGTAGTTCTAAGTTCTAGGGGACTGATGACCTCAGATATTAAGTCCCATAGTGCTCAGAGCAATTTTGAACTTAACGGTATCGAGTGCCCACAGCATCCGGCAGACCCATACGGGACCCATCCAAGTGTTAGCCAAGCCTGACAGCACGTAACTTTGGAGACGTGACGGGAACAGGTGTTCTTTTTTTGTTATGGTTTTAGCGCGCAAAACTGCTACCGTCATTAGCGCCCGGTCTGTGCTTAGGGAAAGGTAAAAAAAAAAATTTTTTAATGGAAATCAGCAGCAATGGGAACGAAACTCAAAATGAAGGGAAATTAAAAAAAACAGAAGGAAAGCTTCGAAAACCACTACAGAAGGGGGGTTGTTTTCCTCAAAAAGAGCTTCAAATGACCGACGTCATTTCACTGACACCAATAAACTCGAGAATGCGATCGGCTGAGCGATTGTCATCTGCTAAAATGGATGGATACATCAGGCGACAGCTGTAGACGAACGCGTAACGGAGTAAAATAGGGGCATTCAAGTAAAAGGTGTCTCACCGTTCACAGTTCAGAGCAATGGGGCCAAAGCGGGGGAGGATCGCCACTTAAAAGATGTCGATGGCTAAAAAGACAGTGTCCATTCCGGAGGCTAGTTAAAATTACCATTGCGGCAATGCCGTTGGCCCTCTATCGAAGCCGGCTGAAATGGCCGAGCGGTTCTAGGCGCTTCAGTCTGGAACCGCGCGACCGCTACAGTCGCAGGTTCCAATCCTGCGTCGAGCATGGATGCGTGTGAGGTTAGTTAGGTTTAAGTAGTTCTAAGTCTAGGGGACTGATGATCTCAGATGTTAAGTGCTTAGAGCCATTTGAACAATTTTTGAACCTGTATCGAATAGGCAAGTAAAATTCCACTTTGAACATCATTTTGTTTGTAACGGGAAACGTGCCTTACGACTCTTACGAGACACCCCTTATAGGCAATCGAATACATTTTTCATATGTGCGACTTCTCGATCACCCTATACATGAAATGCCTATGGAACAGTTAAAAACAGCATCAGAAATAAAAATATGTGTTTTGGGATATCTAAAGCAATGGTAGTAAGACTACATCAAAAGATCATGACAAGTTATAGAACACATGGTAGGTGTTAAACTACTAACTCAAGTGACTGATAGCGTCGAGTAATAAATAGCTATAAAGAGAACACACTGAAATAGCACAGAAAATACTGTAACATGTCATGCAAAACGAAACTAATTAATGTCTTGAATATAGCGGAAGTTCTCTCCAATTTTCATTTAAATGATACGCGACGACATCCAGTAGATGGATAGTTGAAACTTCCTGGTAGATTAAAACTGTGTGTTGGACCGAGACTCGAACTCGGGACCTTTGCCTTTCGCAGGTAAGTGCGCTACCATCTGAGCTACCCAAGCGCGACTCACGCCCATTCCTCCAGATTTACTTCTGCCAGTATCTCGTCTCGTATTTTCCAAACTTTACAGAAGCTCTCCTGCGAAACCTTGCAGAACTAGCACTCCTGAAACAAAGGATATTGCGGAGACATGGCTTAGCCATAGCCTAGGGAATGTTTCCAGAATAATATTTTCACTCTGCAGCGGAGTGTGCGCTGATATAAAACTTCCTGGCAGATTAAAACTGTCCAGCACAGAGTTTTAATCTGCCAGGAGTTTCATATCAGCGCGCACTCCGCTGCAGTGTGAAAATCTCAATCTGGAGATAGATAGTTCCTAGTATCGTGTGTGTGAAACTGTTCCCCTTAACAGCAACCAAATTCAGTTTGCTACATCTTTCTTGTTCTGTCTGTGCTTGCTACGCTTTTTGAGATCTGATTAAGCGACTAAGTTCAACAACAGCTCCTTTCATTGTGCTACGTTACTGTCCAGAAATGACTAATTCAGTATCAAGTTCTCTGACACGGCCAAGTGTCTCACACAATTAGGACGGAGGAACGTGCCGCTGCTATTACCCGCTAGTGAGTCAATTACCTCATTAGAGCTGGCAATCAGACCGCTCTTGCCCTCAGCTGGTGACCCTGGAGGCCTGCGGGGTCGCGAACGTGGGAGGCCCTTGGAGACGGCTACACCCACCTCACCAGTTGAGTTCCTCGGGTCCCTGCGTTAACCGGAGGTTTTCCAAATGGTACGCACCGAACGTGGCGGCACCGCAGTCAAGTTCTCGCATTCAGGCTGTTCCACTGCCGCTGCCTTCGAGGTGCACACCTTAAAAACCAATCTATGTCCGAATTAACCGTGAGAGAGGAGCAGTGCTAGGTTAAATGTTCACAACGCATTGATTTAACACTTAAGAAATATTCAGCCCTAGCCGTGAAACTTAAGTTGGGATATTCACAGTACTTTTATACAAGAACATAGATTGGCGATCAAATTATACTGGGCACAATAGTCCTGCCACTGTAGCCGTAACTGATAAACGCTGCATTTCGTTTCAATGATTGGTAGCTTGTAGCAGTGAGTATCATTTGTGCACGAAAGCGTTACACCACTGTGTACTCCCTGATATGACCACAACACGTCTTAACCATTCACTCTCGGAAGAGTCTCGGAACAGTGGCTAAAGGAAGTACTGTTTCATCAGGAGTCGAAAAACTGTATATGACGTCGGACTGATATTCTACGTCTACATCTACATCTACATTTATAGTCCGCAAGCCACCCAACGGCGTGTGGCGGAGGGCACTTTACGTGCCACTGTCATTACCTCCCTTTCCTGTTGCAGTCGCGTATGGTTCGCGGGAAGAACGATGTCTGAAAGCCTCCGTGCGCGCTCTAATCTCTCTAATTCTACGTTCGTGATCTCCACGGGAGGTATAAGTAGGGGGAAGCAGTATATTCGATACCTCATCCAGAAACGCACCCTCTCGAAACCTGACGAGCAAGCTACACCGCGATGCAGAGTTTGCCACTTGAGTTTGTTAAACATTTCCGTAACGCTATCACGGTTACCAAATAACCCTGTGACGAAACGCGCCGCTCTTCTTTGGATCTTCTCTATCTCCTTCGTCAACCCGATCTGGTACGGATCTCACACTGATGATCAATACTCAAGTATAGGTCGAACGAGTGTTTTGTAAGCCACCTCCTTTGTTGATGGACTACATTTTCTAAGGACTTCCCCAATGAATCTCAACCTGGCACCCGCCATACCAACAGTTAATTTTATATGATCATTCCACTTCAAATCGTTCTGTACGCATACTCCCAGATATTTTACAGAAGTAACTGCTACCAGTGTTTGTTCCGCTATCATATAATCATACAATAAAGGATCCTTCTTTCTGTGTATTCGGAATACATTACGTTTGTCTATGTTAAGGGTCAGTTGCCACTCCTTGCACCAAGTGCCTATCCGCTGCAGATCTTCCTGCATTTCGCTGCAATTTTCTAATGATGCAACTTCTCTGTATACTATAGCATCATCCGCGAAAAGCCGCATGGAACTTCCGACAAAATCTACTAGGTCATTTATATGTATTGTGAAAAGCAATGGTCCCATAACACTGCCCTGTTGCATGCCAGAGATTACTTTAACGTCTGTAGACGTCTCTCCATTAAGAACAACATGCTGTGTTCTGTTTGCTAAAAACTCTTCAATCCAGCCACACAGCTGGTCTGATATTCCGTAGGCTCTTACTTTGTTTATCAGGCGACAGTGAGGAACTGTATCGAACGCCTGCCGGAAGTCAAGGAAAATGGCATTTACCTGGAAGCATGTAACTAATATTTTCTGGGTCTCATGAACAAATAAAGCGAATTGTGTCTCACACGATCGCTGTTTCCGGAATCCATGTTGATTCCTACAGAGTAGATTCTGGGTTTCCAGAATCTATGTGATTAGTCTGCTATTCGCAATTAAGTGCCTGGCAGAGGGTTCAATGAACCATCTTCAAGCTGTCTCTCCACCGTTCCACTCTCGAACGGCGCGCGGGGAAATCGAGCACTTAAATTTTCGGTGCGAGCCCTGATTTCTCTTATTTTTTCGTGATAATCATTTCTCCATATGTCGGTGAGTGCCAACAGAATGTTTTCGCAATTGGAGGAGAAAACTGGTAATTGAAATTTCATGAGAAGATCCCGTCGCAACGAAAAACGCCTTTATTTTAATGATTGCCACACATAATTAAACATATACAGATCATGCAAACATATGTTCGATGTTGGATAAAGCGGTGGCAGTGATTGTAAGGGACGATTTCATTTCCTTTTCTGTACTCTGCCACAATAAACCTAGTGCACGCTGATGTAGTGATTTCTTTGGGAACACTTTCAAACTGTAACGTGTTACTGTTCGAGGGACAGAACATTCCGAGTGAAACACAAGTGTAACGGAACCTGCAGATAAGGGAGAAGGTATTCTGAAGAATGGCAAGTGGCCGACTCAGGTAAAGTGGCTGGGGCCGGAGGCATTGTGTGTGTGAAAGCGAAGGATCGCACAGTTTCTGCAGCCCTCACTAGGCACAGCCAATGACTCGATAACAATGTCAAATGAGATGGCACACACCTTGAAAAGGAGAGGTCGAGATGGGGAACTGTTTTCTTCATAGCCTGTGCCCTGTTAGAGAAAGGTGCAATGAAAGCGTTTGCTTTGCAATGTAGAATTCAGCACACATCTCTTGGCTCTACTGAAATACACGGAAAAAGTTCTCTTAAAAATTGTAGCTTGGAGTGGACAGCAAGCTGTTATCTGGAAACGAAGTTATTTTTTCGGAGAAGGAAGTCTGTCGCGACGGCACTGTTGTATAAAACATTCTTGGACTTCTTGTCGCGTCAGTTCAGGGTAAAAACCTCGAACTTTCGACGGTTTCCACCATCGTCATCGTCAGGAACAACTCTCAAAATCGCTGCTGTGGTGGCCTTATATAGCAAAAAGATGACTTCTGATTGGTCGGTCTGATTAGTCGGTAGTCAATGGTGTTAATATTTCAGATGTTTGATTTCGGAGTCCAAGTAATCTTCCTCAGAAAAGGTTTTTGTTCTGTGTACTGGCGTATTTATAGCCGCTCTTTTCTGTAGTCGAATTAAGTCGGGTGATACTGAGGGAATTAGATTAGGAAATGAGACACTTAAAGTAGTAAAGGAGTTTTGCTATTTGGGGAGCAAAATAACTGATGATGCTCGAAGTAGAGAGGATATCAAATGTAGACTGGCAATGGCAAGGAAAGCGTTTCTGAAAAAGAAAAATTTGTTAACATCGAGTATAGATTTAAGTGTCAGGAAGACTTTTCTGAAAGTATTTGTATGGAGTGTAGCCATGTATGGAAGTGAAAGGTGGACGATAAATAGTTTAGACAAGAACAGAATAGAAGCTTTCGAAATGTGGTGCTACAGAAGAATGCTGAAGATTAGATGGGTAGAGCACATAACTAATGAGGAGGTATTGAATAGAATTGAGGAGAAGAGGAGCTTGTGGCACAACTTGACTAGAAGAAGGGATCGATTGGTAGGACATGTTCTGAGACACCGAGGGGTCACCAATTTAGTATTGGAGGGCAGCGTGGAGGGTAAAAATTGTAGAGAGAGACCAAGAGAAGAATACACTAAGCAGATCCAGAAGGATGTAGGCTGCAATAGGTACTGGGATATGAAGAAGCTTGCACCGGATAGAGTAGCATAGAGAGCTGCATCAAACCAGTCTCAGGACTGAAGACCACAACAACAACAACTTTTCTGCACTGGGTGGTTAAAACTCTGGACGCTCAGATACAAATCAGTGTGAGTCGGCTTGCGGTACACTGAATGGCCGAGACGTTCATTCGACTTTCGTTGTACTAGAACATCTATAAACAGCAGCCTTCCCCTTTCCCTCGGCCGTTTTTAGTTGTTGTACAAGGAATGTCAAATGGACGTCTCGGTCACTGATTTGTATCTGAGCGTCCAGCGTTTCCACCACCCAGTACAGAAGAGAGTACCTATAAATACACTGGTACACAGAGCAAAAACCTTTCCTGACGAAGACTATTTGGATGTTTTGCGGAAGAGCGGCTAAGCGCCAAGTGATACCAAGTCAGCATTCATCAAGAAAAGGAAACGTGAAGGTACTGAACACTCACGTGATGACCTTCCTTCTGGGGCGCTACATTCGGCAAAATAGGCAAACAATCTTGGGAAGACGAGGTATCCGATGTTTTCGGGCCTTCTAACAAGATAAGTCAGATGTTACGCCCTCTTAAGGACAGTCTCGGCCTCAGGATTCCTACAATTTACAACTTCAGATGTGAATGCAGAAGCAATTACATCGCTCAGTCTATCAGAATCGATTCCGACCTCTGTGCAGGACATCAATGACATATTGAAAATCGTGAGCTGGAGAAATCTACAGCTGCTGAGCACAGCCTCACAAACAAACATAAAATACTATTTGATGAAACAAAAGTTCCGGCCCAGGCTCCCACACACTGAGATTCTATAATCAAAGAGGCTGTAGGAATAGTAATGTGTGGGAAGACTTTCAACTGTTCAAAAAAATGGCTCTGAGCACTATGGGACTTAACATCTGTGGTCATCAGTCCCCTAGAACTTAGAACTACTTAAACCTAGCTAACCTAAGGACATCACACACATCCATGCCCGAGGCAGGATTCGAACCTGCGACCGTAGCAGTCGCGCCGTTCCGGACTGAGCGCCTAGAACCGCGAGACCACCGCTGCCAGCACTTTCAACTGTGACGGCGGACGTAATCTTAGCGGTGCATGGAAGTGAGCTCTCGGTCCAGAGAAGAGCCAGAGATATTCGTCTCTATGTTTTGGCTACGCTGGGAGCGGTGGCGGCACCAGCGACGACGTTGTACCATCTGCGACAGCATGACGTAATTACCAATCAGAAGCCGTGTTTGGGCTGTACAAGGTCACCCCAACAGTCAGTTGCTCCTGACGGTGACGATGGTGGAAATCGTCGAAAGCTCGATGTTTTACCATGAATTGACGCGGGAAGAAGTCAGAGGACACTTTTTTCTCATTTTTCTTTTCCCACAACTAGAGCAAAAAGCACAAGCAACTAAAAAGACCATTGTTGACTGCGGGAAGAATAAATACTTCAGCATTTCTAATTACAGTGATTTCTAGCGATTCAGTTCGAGGGAACCGAGAAGGAAGAAGGTGCGGGCACACTATAACAGGACTGAGGATACGAATTGCCCTGGCACAAACACGAAAGCTAACCCACCTTACTTAATTATACGCAAGGATAAACGAGAATTTCAAATTCCATTTCGTGCCGATTTTGAGACGTCTGTGGTTTAATAAGCAAATTAGCTTTCTGACACGAGGAAAACAGCTCGTTGTTTGACATTCATCTATAATGGTTAGGAACATCTATAATGGTTAGGAATTCTTATCAAGTGTATTATTTCTTATATGTACTTGGAAAACAAATGTTTCAAGGTACCACGGTGACATACTCCACTTCTCAAACAATGCCTGTGTGTAAACAACTTTCAGTCTAATACACGACAACCAGAATAGTTCTTTTTTGGGATGATACCAGTATTGTAATCAATAGAAACGTACATATAGCAACAGAAGAAAGGTAAACAATGTTCTTAGAAGTATCATAGATGGTTTCTTGCGAATGTTCTCGCCCTCAGCTTTAAAAAGATGGTTCAAAATGGTTCAAATGTCTCTGAGCACTATGGGACTTAACATGCGAGGTCATCAGTCCCCTAGAACTTAGAACTACTTAAACCTAACTAACCTAGGGGACATCACACAACACCCAGTCATCACGAGGCAGAGAAAATCCCTGATCCCGCTGGGAATCGAACCCGGGAACCTGGGTTTAAAAAGATACAACATATTCAGTTCTGCAAATCTAGAGGTACTATACAAATGATCAGTGCAACACAGCGTGAGGAAATAATAGAGTGAAAAGTTCAAAATTCTTAGATGTTCCTATTGATGAGAATTAAAACTGAAAAAAGCTCATTTTGGAAGTCGCAAACAATATATTACAGTCACATTTACATTTCAGAATCATTGCAAATCTCGAAGAGAGAGAAATCACGAAGTTCACATGTTTTGCATATTTGCATTCAACAATTACATACGGAATAATGTTCTGCGGCAGCTCATATTTAAGAAAGAGACTCTTCATTGCTCAAAAATATGCTGTACGAGTAATGGTTGGTGCTCGCACACAGTCATCTTGTAGACATCCGTTTACGGAGTTAGACAAATTTTTTACTATTGCTTCACAGTACATTATTCCCTCATGCAGTTCGTTGTGAATAATTCACCACAGTTCAGAAGGAACAACGACATACATATTTACAATAACAGAAGAAAAAATAACATTCATTACGCCACATTAATGTTCGCTGTAGCACAAAAATGGATGAACAATGCTGCAACCAAACTTTTTGATTATTTCTTCAGTGACATAAAATGTCTGACGTACAGTGAAAGTAAAATTTGAAAACAAACTGAAAAAGTTTCTCCTTGACAACTCTTTCTACTCCGTAGAAAAATTTCTATTATTGAAATAAGTACAAAGTGGTGGAAAATAAAAAAAACTTTTAAATCATCACCATGTAGTCATATTTACAAATTAACTTGTGATGTGAATATAAAATGGCTCGTTCCACATCATTACGATTTACCGTACAAACGATCCATAGAACATGAAACTAAGTAACTAACTAGCTAACTAACTAACTATAGAAAACGGAGATCATTCGTCATGAAAACGTCGTACAAGGCTGTATAGTTTGTAACATTCCGATTTTGTTCCAGTTATAAAACCTATAAAATCGACGCAATTCCAATACAAACTGCCTGAGAACAACTTGCTAAACTGTTTGGATGGCTGGTTCGGAAAGTCAAATTACCCTGAATACAACAACATGTCCGAGATCTCTATGTTCATTAGATATATGTGCCACTGAGAATTTATATTATGCATCGGCAGAAAGGTGTAATCGACGGATTGGCAGAACTCAGATTGCTTACCTTGTGGTTACTGTCGTTGCTCTGTGTTCTTCATTTCACCGTTTTCTTAAGAGTTTGCTGACTGTGAGTCGACGGGATCATGTTGCTCGCCACTCGTCTCGCCTCAGACTGTTGCTAAGCAACGGCATAGGCTGCTGCCAGGATGCCTGCATTGTTGAGAATTGCGTCACATAGCCATACTTTTTGTTTAGTCTAAGAGCATATGCGGAAAATAATCGCCGCACAATTACGGAAACTGTCCAGCGATAATAGCAGGGGCGTAACTATTCTGGAACCACCGCGGCAATGCCAGCGACGACAAGGTGCTGCTGGAAAGGAAACAAATTGAAAAAAAAAAATGAACAGATGCGAGTAGGAGCTATGAGTCCTCTGTACAATTTACTTATGTATATTGGCAGTTCATTTATCCCGGTGTTCGAGAATATTGGCGATTTTTGCACGTGATCGACATTGATATTGTCAAGACATCATTCCCGGGAATGCCAAGACTTTCCTGAAAGTATTAATTTTAAGCATGATGTCGTATAACAAATAACAATTTTTGTTCCGTGTGGTATTTATAATTTCGGTTTTTTCCTTTACTTGTGTCTTACCAAATTTCATGACTCTAGGACAGCTGGAAGCACCCTATAGATTTTGATGGGTGAGTCTGCGAGTACCAAAATATGTGACATAAATGGCCGCATCTTGCACTGGCTTAGAAGCTAAAGTTTTTTACACCAACAAGTGCTCGTAAACCTTAGTAGGTACTGTGGTGTCACCGCCAGACACCACACTTGCTAGGTGGTAGCTTTTAAATCGGCCGCGGTACGTTAGTATACGTCGGACCCGCGTGTCGCCACTATCAGTGATTGCAGACCGAGCGCCGCCACAGGGCAGGTCTAGAGAGACTTCCTAGCACTCGCCCCAGTTATACAGCCGACTTTGCTAGCGATGGTTCACTGCTTACTTACGTTCTCATTTGCCGAGAAAATAGTTTAGCATAGCCTTCAGCTACGTCATTTGCTACGACCTAGCAAGGCGCCATTATCAGTTACTATTGATTTACACATTAGTTAAACTAACTTATGCTAAGAACAACACACACACACCCATGCCCGAGGGAGGACTCGAACCTCCGGCGGGAGGAGCCGCGCGATCCGTGACATGGCGCCTCTAACCACGCGGCTGAGGTACGGATCCCTAAAATTAAGGAAAACTGAAATGAACAGGAAAAGTGGCAAAATTTTACACTCAATCAGTCAAGAGGAGACTTTCGCTTTGCTAAAATAATGAAAGATTGTTCGGGAAATCACTCTGACGTAAAGATACTGGAACATACAAAACCTATAAAATCGACGCAATTCCAATACAAACTGCCTGAGGAAAGATCGATCTGCATAATGATACGGACATCACTTAATTGCTAAATTGAATATACATACTTAGGAAAGGAAAGGGGCTAATGTGAGCATGTGTTCGGGCAACACAGGAGTGGTGTATACAATGGTGTACAAAAAAGAATCATTTGTACCCAGCAAACCAGTGTGCACTGCATGGAAAAGAGTACTTGTCATTGTACAAGGGATAGTCACAAGGCTTCGGTTGTCCACTCTAAAAATATGAAGTTTTGTAATTAACAAACTACATTTACGTCTACATCAGTACTCCACAAGCTACCTGGCGAAGAGTACATGTGGCACCATCAACTGACCAACCCTCTTCTCTCTTCCACACGCAAATGGCGCATGGGAAGTAAGACAGCTGATAAGCCTCTGTATTGACTCTAATTTCTCGAATTTTCTCGTTGTAGTCATTTCCCGGAAAATAGTCTCTCGAAATTTCAATACGAAAGCATTCCGTGATACTCAACGCTTGTTTTGTAGCATCTGCCACTAGACTTCCTTGAGCATCGCTGTAACGCTCTGGCGCCGACAAAACGATCCAGTGATCCAGTGACTAAACGCGCCGCTCTTCGTTGGATCTCCTCAGTCTTTTCTATCAGTTCCACCTGATAAGTGTCCCGGATTGACGAACAATACTCAAGAATCGGTCGAAAAAGCGCCTTAAGCCACCTCTTTCGTCTATGAGTTGCATTTCCTTTAGAACAGATTCTTCCTATGAATCTCAGTCGGGCATCTGTTTTTCCTACTGTTTGTTTTATGTGATCATTCCACTTAAGGTCGCTCTGAACAGTTACTCCTAGATTTACGACATCAAGTCAATTATTATCCGAAAAGTAGTTATAAAATTTTATTGTAATCAAATAGGAAACTTACAAGAACATCATTTTTCGACATAGTCTCCTTGCGTTTCAACGCACTTGGTCCATCGTTGTACAACCTTCCTCATGCCCTCATAAAAGAAGGTTGTCGGTTGAGCTGCGAGCCAGGAATGAACCGTTTCTTTCACTACTTCGTCCGAGGCAAATCGATGGCCCCTTGTCCGCAGCTCGTGGTCGTGAGGTAGCGTTCTCGCTTCCCGCGCCCGGGTTCCCGAGTTCGATTCCCGGCGGGGTCAGGGATTTTCTCTGCCTCGTGATGACTGGGAGTTGTTTGCTGTCCTTAGCTAAGTTAGGTTTAAATAGCTCTAAGTTATAGGGGACTGATGACCATAGAAGTTAAGTCCCATAGTGCTCAGAGCCATTTGAACCATTTCTTTTTTTGATGGCCCCTTAACGCCTGTTTGAGTGGCCCAAACAAGTAATAGTCAGAGGGGGCAAGATCAGGACTATATGGAGAATGATTCAGTACTTTAAATTTGAGTTTCTGGAGTGTCTCAAATGGATCTGAGCACTATGGGGCTTAACATCTATGGTCATCAGTCCCCTAGAACTTAGAACTATTTAAACGTAACTAACCTAAGGACATCACACAACGCCCAGTCATCACGAGGCAGAGAAAATCCCTGACCCCGCCGGGAATCGAACCCGGGAACCCGGTTTCTGGAGCGTTTCAGCAGTTTAGGCAGCAGTATGCGGACAGGCATTGTCGTGTAACAACACAACACCTTTTGACAGCAGTCCTCGGCGTTTGCTTCGAATTGCAGGCTTTAGCCTGGCAGTAAGCATCTCACAGTAATGAACAGTGTTTATTGTTGTGCCCCTTTCCCCATAATGTTCCAGCGCTGGACACTTGCGTCCCAAAAAACCGTAAGCATCAGTTTTACTGTGGAGGGTTGGGTCTTGAACTTTTTCTTGCACAGGAAAATTTGGATGTTTCCATTCATTATTCTGCCGTTTACTCTCCAGCTCGTAATGATGGATCCATGTTCCGTCACCATTAATGACCCTGTAAAAGAAGTTGTCCCCTTCTTTACCATAGCGAACCAAATGTTTTTTGCAGACGTCCAAGCGCGTTTGTTTATGCAACTGTGTGAGTTGTTTTGGGACCCATCTTGCACAAACTGTATGAAACCCAAGTGTGTTGTGGATGATTTCATAGGCAGAACCGTGACTAATTTTCAGACGATGTGCCACTTCGTCAACAGTTAATCGTCTGTCTAAGAGCATCATTTCAAGTGAACGCTGAATGGTTTCTTCATTTGTGGCGGTAAACGGTCGTCCGCTCCTTCACTGTGCGTAACACTTGTGCGACCATTTCGGAATTTTTCAATCCATTCGTAGACTCTCCGTCGTGGCAAAACACTGTTCCCGTACTGTACCGATAGTCTTCGATGAATTTCGGGGCCTGATATGCCTTCCGACCACAAAAAACGAATCACTGAACGTTGCTCTTCTTTCGTGCAAATAGACAGCGGAGCAGCCATGATTAACAGCACGGCAGCGATAACGACACTAACCTAGCAGCTTGAAAATTGCAAAGATATAACAACAAATAAACAAAGCATGCGTCATCAACGTAAAACGACAATACTATCAAAATAAACAAAAATATAATTAAATTGCGGATAATAATTGACTTACCCTTGTATTACGCTACATACTTTTTCAGCAATTTGTCATCAAGAGCGTAGTTATACAGCAGTGGATTTCTTTTCACATGTATAGGCAATATGTTACGTATATTTACGTTCAGGGAGAACTACCAGAGTCTGCACCATTCATCAATCCTCTTTAGGTCATTCAACAAATCGATACTGTCTTCTGGCGTTGCTATTTTCTTATTGTCAACCGTACCATCTGCCAACATTCTTACAGAGCTTCCGACGCTTTTATCTAGATAATTTATATACAATATACACAGTAACGGTCCTAATAAACTACCGTGGAGGAATCGGGAAATTACCTTCACACCTGTCGATTTTGTTACTTTAAAGGACGACGTGTTGAGGTCTGTCTGCAAGCAAGTCTAGTATTCAGTCGCAAATCTGGTGCGATACTTGGAAAGGTCGTATATTTTTCGCTAAACGGCGGTGCGGGACGGTGTCCAATACCTTCTTGAAGTCAAGGAATACAGCACCAACCTGCGCTTCGTTGTCTGCAGCGTTACAGATCTCGAGGAGAAACGAAGCGACAGCTGAGTTCTTTTAATCTTTTTTTTTTCAGTTGTGTCTGCAGTCCAGCTACACGTTGCAGTCACGGCTGCCTGGCATAGTATTTAGCCAGACATTTTGCCCCAAAAGCCAAACTACTTATTTTAAATAAAAAATTGAGTCACTTGGACATTTTCAGTCGTTTCCTGCAGTCGTTTACAGCAGCTGTATGAAGATTATTTTTGAATAAAATAGTCTTAGTTGCGAAAATACAACTTCAAGGGAAAATATTATTAAATCAAAATAAAAAAGTCTCTGTAAACAGCCTTACAAATTGGCAATTACGGTAGCAAATAAGTGTTCAATCTTCTTAATTGCTGTCTTCTTCCTGAGATAATCTTACGTCAAAATAAACTAAGGGTCCTTCATTAAACAAAATGAATATTATCTATTCTTTAGGAATGGAAAATGAAATGATATTCAATAACTTTGGTTATTTCATATACAGTTATAAAGAAATAATGATAATCTCTGGTTAAGTATTAAAATTTCCCATTTGAAATCCCTCTATCAAGAACGTTTATTTTTCTTAGAAATTATTTCTTGGCACTGTAATTTTAAGTTAGATAACAGCATCAGCTTTGTGATTGTATCGTTTTGCAGTTTATTGCTTGCCTTTGTGCAATGGGCGTTTATGAAAGAGAACATTCTTTCCATGTTGGCATTATGGCCTGGAATTGCAAAGTAATATTGTGCCGATTTCAGCATTTCCGAATAAAATTCTTCATTATGCACGTACGGATCTCAACACGGGTTGGGCTTACGCGCGAAAGAGACGAGGCGGGGTGGTTTGCCATAGGCTGATCGTCAGATTCCACTTTACCTCGATCGGCCTGCAAAGAAAAACATAGAACACGGACAGAGGAATGGGACTGATTGGTAAATCAACGACTGGCGTTCAGTAAGTAAAGCAACACATTGTTTTTCTCGGCCAATTTCGTTCGAAAAAACGTGGAATATGTTGTGGGATCTCGTGGAATATTCCCGCTTCAGCCCCTATAGTTTCATGAAGTTCCGATAGGTAACCTTGAAAATGAAGTCTGTAACACGGTAGAGAGCTGGCATGAGGTTTCTTTTGGCGAGAAACCAGAGCATCGCATATATTCATAGGCTCTTACAGAATGCCTACGGAGACCTGGCAGTGAACAAAAGCACGGTGAATCGTTGGCCGAAGCGTCTGTCATCGTCGCAACAAGGTGGTGAACACTTTCCCGATCTCCCGCGGGCCGTCCACACACAGGTATGACTCCTGCAGTGTTATAACGTGCAGACATTCTCTCATTCGAGTTGATCGACGGATCACAATCAAACACGTCAGTGCTCGAGTGGACGTCTCTGTTGGTAGTGCTGACACACCCGCCCACCAGTTGGGAACTCAAAGTTGTGTGCCCACTGGGCCTTCACTGCCTTAACAGAAGACCATAGAGAGAAATGAGTTTTGTCCAATGAATGATCATGTCCGCGGCAAGTAGTTCGTGAATGATGAGGAAGTTACTGATGAAGCAAGGCGTTGGCTCCGATTTCGACCAGCAGAATGATACCATGCGAGTACACAGGCTCTTACCAGTAATGCGGAGTAAGGTCGGCGCATTCAACGGAAGTTATGTTGAAAAAGAGTTTTGTAACCAAAAGAGTAGGGAATAATATGGTGATTTGGAATCCTAAGTAATGTGTGTGAAATCTTATGGGACTTAACTGCTAAGGTCATCAGTCCCTAAGCTTACACACTACTGAACCTAAATTATCCTAAGGACAAACACACACATCCATGCCCGAGGGAGGACTCGAACCTCCGCCGGAACCAGCCCCACAGTCCATGACTGCAGCGCCCAAGACCACTCGGCTAATCCCGCGCGGCGATTTGGAATCCTGAATAAAGTCAGCCTACTTGCAGGAACAAAATGTGTTACTTTTTGAACGCCCCTCGTTTCTCCTCATACTATTGAACGCTCTTACGTCATTAACCTGCAACTGGCCTTAGTTGAACGTTGTGTACTCCATCGTTAAAAATTCTAACGAAATATGGAAAGGTCGGACTTATATATATTTGGCCCGACACGACAGTAAAAATCTTAAACACGTCTGGCTGAATCCGGACACCTGGTAACCATAGCTACAGTACCGTAGCACGCCATTGGAGCAGCCGAAACAAGACGGGGCAGCCCAGTTCCGTGGTATCAATGGGTTGTACCATTCCACTTTTGTTTCCCCTAATGGCGTGCTGTAGTACCGTGGGGCAAAGATTTCAACGTGTTCCTGGACTACATCCGTATTTCCTAACAAACTGTTAATTACGCAACTTTATATTTTTAGAAGAGATAATCGAAGCCTATAAAATACCGGCTGCACATTGTAAACATACTGCCGGTTTTAGAGCTTTATATTTAAGTATTGATTGATTATCAGGTATTCTGTATATCAACAAGCTAGCGGCCTCCTCATCCCAAGCAAGAATTGAAAGGAAAACGATGGACGTTCACGGTTGACGGTAACCACTTTGGTAGCAACGGTAATTGCATGTAAGTGGTATAAGAAGAGATGTCCGATGGGTCCATCTTTCGGTTTCGTCACATAGCGGATTTAAATGGAACACTTCATGTCGACTTCCCCATTTTTTTCGTTTCTGCCAACGCCATCGGCCTAGTAGCTGTAGTGTCAAAATTGTGTGACGAAGCTACACACTGGTGGATTATGTCAGCTTTTCTTCTCACACGTCTCCTCCCAGCCTATAGACCAATCTTGTAATATAGATTTTTGCTCATGATTTTCAGTAACAGTTTTCGAAGAATGCCGATTTGAAAAGAATAGCCCAGTGCTATTTCTTCATGTCGGAAGCATTGTTATTCCATTCCTTTCGCCAACCGCCGGTGGAATCGGACTTCCTTTTGTGCCACATATACTTGATTCACACAGTCAAACACAAAGACTGGACGTGATGAAAGCTCAAAATGTAGTAAGACCCCTTCACGCAGTGAAAGCAAGATTATGTTCTATTACAATTTCAAAAAAATAATTTCTAATATTTACCAAAAATAGTGAAAAAAGTATGAAATAAAATATCGACATTCGATGTTGCGGCTCTGATATCGATTTATCGATAGGGGACCGACTATCCCCAATATATACTGTTATTTTGGAGATAATATCGCTATTTTATCAACAGCGCTAATCCAGATCGAATGTCCACCCCAAAAAATGCTCCGAGGTCATCGTTATGCATTCGGACAACTGTTTCCTCGTATTACAATGAAGTAATCGTGTTAGCCACTCATTCGTTTCAGGTCTTCGTCGCATTACTGATATCAGTAAAACCACAAGTTTTCCTTTCTCGGACAAGTTTTCCTGTTCGGCGGGGAAAAACGGTGGCACGTGTGTGTGAAGTCACTGTTAATAGGGGGCAAAATATTCCCAACATGGATGAAACGAACGTGCAGATAATCCGTAGGCGGTCGAGAGAAGCGCTCATTGGCCACAGGAAAGCTGCCCGCGGTAAAAAGAGAAAGAAGCGAGGAAGTCGAGGGGCGGCATACCTGCATACAAATGAACGCGTTGATACCCAAAGATACGCGCTGGCGAGCCGACACGCCCTGCGTTACTCAAGGCATTGGAATGAAGGTTGGCTGCCGTATGCCATGACCAGCATATCGATACTCCAAGACCAATGTCCAGCTGTAGACTTCGATTACACTTGTTAAAGGACGAACATCAGAGACAACACACAGAATTTATATTAGCCATTGATGGCACAGCACCAGCTATTGTTAGCTGTTACAAAATAGTTTTATTTGCAGTAACAGTAGCAAAAATGGTTGACATTAGGACCAACTGTTGAAGTTTTGGACGATTGTGAACGTAAATAAAGCTGTCTTGAAATATACAGGAATTACGTGAAGCGTGGAGTGAAAGAATTGTACAAGGTACAACCCATGGTAAGTTAGATATATACCGATTCTGTGTGGGCACGGAATGATGAGCTTGAAGATGTAAAGCTTTCGAGTACAACGTACACTCTAAGACAAAAAGACAATTACGGACCACGAAGGAGCTATGCAGCAAATTGGTCACAAACTGACCTTCATACAGGCGTCGAAGGAAGATGTTGTTGTTGTTGTGGTCTTCAGTCCTGAGACTGGTTTTATGCAGCTGTCCATGCTACCCTATCCTGTGCAAGCTTCTTCTTCTCCCAGTACCTACTGCAGCCAACATCCTTCTCAATCTGCTTAGTGTATTCATCTCTTGGTCTCCCTCTACGATTTTTACCCTCCACGCTGCCCTCCAGTACTAAATTTGTGATCCCTCGATGCCTTAGAATATGCCCTACCAACCGATCCCTTCTTCTAGTCAAGTTGTGCCACAAACTCCTCTTCTCCCCAATTCTATTCCACACCTCCTCATTAGTTATGTGATCTACCCGTCTAATCTTCAGCATTCTTCTGTAGCACCACATTTCGAAAGCTTCTATTCTCTTCTTGCCCAAACTATTTATCGTCCATGTTTCACTTCCATACATGGCTACACTCCATACAAATACTTTCAGAAACGACTTCCCGACACTTAACTCAATACTCGATGTCAACAAATTTCTGTTCTTCAGAAACGCTTTCCTTGCCATTGCCAGTCTACTTTTGATATCCTCTCTACTTCGACCATCATCAGTTATTTTGCTCCCCAAATAGCAAAACTCCCTTACTACTTTAAGAGTCTCACTTCCTAATCTAATTCCGTCAGCATCACCCGATTTAATTCGACTACATACCATTGTTCTCGTTTTGATTTTGTTGATGTTCATCTTATATCCTCCTTTAAAGACACTGTCCATTCCGTTAAACTGCTCTTCCAGGTCCTTTTCTGTCTCTGACAGAATTACAATGTCATCGGCAAACCTCAAAGTTTTTATTTCTTCTCCATGGATTTTAATATCCACTCCGAATTTTTATTTTGTTTTCTTTACTGCTTCCTCAATATACAGATTGAATAACATCGGGGAGAGGCTACAACCCTGTCTGACACCCTTCCCAACCACTGCTTCCCTTTCATGCCCCTCGACTCTTACAACTGTCGTCTGGTTTCTGTACAAATTGTAAATAGCCTTTCGCTCACTGTGTTTTACCCCTGCCACCTTAGAATTTGAAAGAGAGTATTGCAGTCAACATTATCAAAAGCTTTCTCTAAGTCTACAAATCCTAGAAACGTAGGTTTCCCTTTCCTTAATCTTTCTTCTAAGATCAGTCGTACGGTCAGTATTGCCTCACGTGTTCCAATATTTCTACGGAATCCAAACTGATCTTCCCCGAGGTCGGCTTCTACCAGTTTTTCCATTCGTCTGTAAAGAATTCGTGTTAGTATTTTGCAGCTGTGACTTATTAAACTTATAGTTCGGCAATTTTCACATCTGTCAACACCTGCTTTCTTTGAGATTGGAATTATTATATTCTCTTGAAGTCTGAGGGTATCTCGCCTGTCTCAGGAAGATACAAAATTGTAAATTTTGGCGACCGATTGATGAACGTGTGAGCGCCGCAGCACAATATCACCGCGCAGCTGTCAAAGACAGTAAACAGGTGGCATATCGACAGCAGAGCATAAAGTCTTTGCGAATTTGTTTGCGTATACTCAGTTGGACAGTAACTGTGCCTAATAGACAGGCGCGTCAATAATAAATACATGCAGGTGCCAGCATTTGCAAGTGGACGAGTACTTGGGTTCAAAGAAGTCGCTTGGAGTAATCTGCGAATCTCTCGATTTTTGAGTAGGAGCGATGCCACGATTCGACGATGCTCCCAGGAACAAGTGAACCATGGCCGAACACAGTTGTCAAGGATGAATCGGTAGACCTAGAGAAACGACAGAACGAGAGTACCGATCAGTTGGCAGAAGGCATTAAAAGCTCCGAATTCATCATTATCACCGACCCGTAGTGTAACTGGTGCTTTAGTGACCACAAGGACAATTAATAGGAGGCTCACAGAAAAGGGGTTGTGCTCAAGTCAGCCCTCGCAACGACTACAATGGATATCTGTACACAAACAAGTCCGTCTGCAGTGGTGTCCGGCACATTCAGCCTGGGACCTCATGAATGGAGTAAAAGTGTCTTGAGTGACGAGTCCCTCTTCGAACTGAACCTTGATGACCAGGACTTCTTTGGTTGTCATCCGTGGCACCCTTCGGCCGGTATTACACTATCAAATTTCTTAGTCAAAGATTTGATCAAAGATGTGATCAAATATTCCGTCAAATATGTTTGACAAAGATCTTTGACATAGCGCTAGAAGGGGTATTATACTGTCGTCATATTTTTCGTCAAAGTTCAAGATGGCTGACAACACAATATTCCCTTAAGAGCTGCTACATTTGCAGAAGACAGGCTCACTGTAGCACTCCGATTCCTTGCTACAGGAGAGGGTTAGGTTAGGTTATGTTAGGTCAGGTTAGGTCAGGTCTCCAATATTCGTAATCTATTTTTGTATTCAGCGTGCCTCACGTTGTAAGGCGCCTCATCAGCTTCATACATCTCTGTTAATGTTGTGGTTGTCAGCACACACCAATTGTATTTCCTGGCGATGTTTATAAAAACACTACAGACGACAGAATGCAGCGATGCTAGCGCTCCATGTAGTAACATGTGACATTGAGTGAACAGAAGACAAGCGATTTCTTTGATCAAATATACGGCGAGGGCCTAGATTTGATCAAATATTGGACAACATTTGACAAAGTTCCTATTACACCATCAAATATCTTTGACAAAGATGTTGGACAAAGATATTTGACAAAGAAATTTGATAGTGTAGTACCGGCCTTACAGCACAGCAGTATGTTGACGATATTCTACGCCCCGTTTTGTTGCCTTTCATGGCAAACCATCCTGGGCTTTCACTTTAGCAAGATAATGCCCGCCCGCATATGGAGAGAGTTTCTACTGCTTGTCCTCGGCTCGCCAATATCTTTCTTAGCCAGCAAGGTCGAAGGATGTCTCCCCAACTGACAACATTTGGAACATTATGGGCATGGGATTTTAACGATCTAACGCGCAAATTGGGCGGGGTTTGGCACGATATCCCAATTATTCTGTCAATCAATGCCAAGGCGAATAAGCACTTACATAAGGGCCAGAGATGGACCAACGCGTCATTGACTTGCTCCATTTGTGAACCTCTTTCTCTTGAATAAATCACCCAATTTCTTCTGAAATTGTAATTATCCGTCTGTACATGTTCATCACGTCTACATACATACTCCGCAATCCACCATACGGTGCGTGACGGAGGGTACCTCGTACCACAACTAGCATCTTCTGTCCCTGTTCCACTCCCAAACAGAACGAGGGAAAAATGACTGCCTATATGCCTCTGTGCGAGCCCTAACCTCTCTTATCTTATCTTTGTGGTCTATCCGCGAAATGTAAGTTGGCGGCAGTAAAATGTACTGCAGTCAGCCTCTAATTATGGTTCTCTAAATTTCCTCAGTAGCGACTCACAAAAAGAACGCCTCCTTTCGTCTAGAGACTCCCACCCGAGTTCCTGAAGCATTTCCGAAACACTCGCGTGTTGAGCAAACCTACCAGTAACAAATCTAGCAGCCCGCCTCTGAATTGCTTCAATGTCCTCCCTCAATCCGACCTGATAGGGATCCCAAACGCTCGAACAGTACTCAAGAATAGGTCGTATTAGTGTTTTAAAAGCGGTCTCCTTCACAGATGAACCACATCTTCCCAAAATTCTACCAACGAACAGAAGACGACTATCCCCCTTCCCCACAACTGCCATTACATGCTTGTCCCACTTCATATCGCTCTGCAATGTTACGCCCAAATATTTAATCGACGTGACTGTGTCAAGCGCTACACTACTACTGGAGTATTCAAACATTACAGGATTCTTTTTCCTATTCATCTGCATTGATTTACTTTTATCTATATTTAGAGTTACCTGCCATTCTTTACACCAATCACAAATTCTGTCCAAGTCATCTTGTATCCTCCTACAGTCACTCAAGGACGACACCTTCCCGTACACCACGGCATCATCAGCATACAGTCGCACATTGCTATCCACCCTATCCAAACGATCATTTATGTAGATAGGAAACAACAGCGGACCTACCACACTTCCCTGGGGCACTCCAGATGATACCCTCACCTCCGATGAACACTAACCATATTCCAGTTTCCGTTCTATTTGGGTAATTTCTTCGTGGTGCGTCGTTTTTTTCGTCTTGACGTTTATTTCGTGAATTTTCAATTCCCTTTTTTTGGTAGGACGAGCATACAAGTTAGCTGAGTATTGAGAAAATAGATAAGAAGAATATGGAGTGGAAATTTTCTGAATTAGTCTCTTACTGGTCGAAGCACAGACGTTGAGGAAGTTTCAGTACCGGGGAACGCCAAAGTTGGCTGGCGGGGATATTAATCAAGTACAGGGGTTGGAAAGAAATATGGAAACACCGTGAGACATGCATGCATGAGCATTAAAGCTAATGCTAACCATGCCTGCACACTGAGCTATTGTATTTGATCACGAACGGCACCTGAGCAGTGTCCTCACCATTTTCACAGCAAGTATCACTCGTGGTCACAACAGTGTTCTAAGTAGTCGTGAGTGCATCATGTCTGAGCTAAGTTAATTCGAATGTGAGGATATTGTTAGTGCTACCGAAACTAAGGTAGCCGAAGTGTTTGGTATTTTAAGAGGCACCGTAAAATTTGGAAATTTGTGGTAAGGTCTTATGGGACCAAACTGCAGACGTCATCGGTCCCTAACCTTACACACTACATAATCTAACTTAAACGAACTTTCGCTAAGGACAACACTCACTCCCATGCCCGAGGGAGGACTCCAACCTCTGACGGAGGGAGGCGCGTGAAACGTTACAAGGCGCCCTAGATCGCTCGGCTACCCCAAGTGGCAAGACGCACCGTGTGAGCGTGTGGATTCTGTTCTGTCATCCTGCACAAAGGATTAATCTGAGATGTACCCTTTACCCTGTGGCTCCTGCAAGATGCAATTTCCACCCCCACACTACTATAGAAGTCAGACAGACGCTCCTAACGTTCTAAAGAGAAATGCCTGAAAAACTTTCAGCAATAAATATCTTCTGGAGTCGTCCGCTGTAAGGAAATGACACAAAAATTCACGTAACTAGTGGAATACTTGGGTACTGGAGTAGTGCTAATTAGTGTAAGAAAAACATGAAACTAACGAAAATTATTATTTATTTTGCAAAAGTTCTGAGAAATCTCAATGGCACTTTTAGTTATGAACTGAACAAGTTATTTCCGGGTTCTTTTCGGAATGTGAAGTTACCTCTTAAGGATAGGATTCGCTAATGAAATTTCTATACAAAGTTTAAGATTTTTATTGACTTGGCAGAATGGCTGAGAGCCACGCCTACTCAGCTTGCATAATTATCCGTTAGAATGTTGCTAGGTACAGCCGAGGCGTGAGAAATGCAGTGAATTGTACTATGGGGCTCGCAATAGCTCTATCGCACAATACCATAAGCTGCGATGACTGCTGTCTGCGCTGCTCGCTGCTGACAAGTAAGATAACTCTCGTTCTATCTGGATTGACCTTCACCAATCAAACTCTCCTTACGCCTTGGTGAAGTCAAGAGCTCCTATTCGCCCGTAGTCTAACTACTGGAGTGGTACACCGGTCAGATAACGAGTCCACCGCGTTGCCACTCAAAAATTGCAGGCGTTTAACTATATCTCTGTCCATTCACACCGCACAATAAGTGTGGCGGCCAACACAGTGAACAATGCTTAATCGCAAGGATTAAATATACAGTCGCACTTCGATTTGCTCTCGACAGAGGTGCTCTCCCAGTGAAATACTAAGGAGAGACTTGTTTCTCGGTCCAAGGGCGACAACGGAACGGCGCCTCTCCACGCCAGACGTGAAGGGGTATATCGTTCGGTCTCTTCCATTACTCCTTCAGTTCAAGGCGTCAGAAATATCATCTGCCAATCAGCATTGCTCTTCTAAAATGGGAGAATGACGTTTCGTTTAAGGCAACCAATCAGGAAATCTGTAGTATCGGCGTTTGGCGTTTGCTGTCTCCCTGTGAAAATCTCTGAAACTGCATTCTGTGTGTAAAGAATGCGTAGGTTGGATGCTCCCACACAATGTAGCGGAATTTGCTTTTAATCCGAACATGGGGTCGTTCCTCCTTTCCCTCGAGCAAACGCTGTCCGCTCCACGGGCGGCCACTGGCCGACATAGATAGCTCCCTGTGAAAATCTCTGAAGGGACCGGCATCCTGGCATGCGGTGTTTGCCTCTCCCAAACTAAAAGCTTTTGTAACCGTCGTGTCTTGAACGTGTGTGTGTACGCCAGCCTCGAGTATTTCACCCACGGTGCACTTGTTATTTGCATATCGTTTACATGAATTCATACAACATTGACTTTATCTTATCGAGTTGGGGTTCGAATGAAGCGTCTTGATGTGCGGAATATGATTGTGAGGGCGGAATATGTAAGCAATGAAGGTCAGGAGACCACGACGTCTTACAACCGTATCGAAGGTATATATCGCCTACAGGGAAAGCGAAAGAACACTACCTCCTAACACGGACGAAAGAGTATGTTGAGTGATACGGTCATTGAAGACGATTTTGACAAAAAATTAGAAGGCAACAGCAGCAAAACTCATTGCAGAACTGGATGCCACACTCGAAAACCCTGTCAGCAACCAAAACAACATCAAGGGGTCTCCATGAGATGGAAACTGCAGGACGAGCTGGAATGCCAAACGCACACATCAGTTATGTAAATGCCCGTAAGAGGAAAACGTGGAACTGGAGTCATAAATGGTGGACTGTGGACCTCGGGCTTGGATGTGTGTGATTTCCTTAGGTTAGCTAGGTTTAAGTAGATCTACGTTCTATGGGACTGATGACCTCAGCAGTTAAGTCTCATAGTGCTCAGAGCCATTTGAACCATTTTGAACCATACAGGACCTGTATTTATCGTTTCCGAGATGACTGGAAAGCGTTTTTAATGCAAACCGTTTTCCTACATCGTACTAGTCATGGTCACTTGATCCATTTATGGTGTTTCCATATATTTGTCCACCATCTGTAGATCGAAGATCCAACTGGGTTTATAAGTGTTGCAGTATTGGCCTTGAAAAAAGCTGAACTTTCTTGACGTAATCATGAATTGGTACAAGGATGGAAAATCAAAATTAACCAGACTTTATGAAAGCCAAGTCTGTTGTGGTTGATTTCGTAGGCAGAACCGTGACTAATTTGCAGACGATGTGCCACTGCGTCAATAGTTAATCGTCTGTCTAACAGAATCATTTCCCGTGAACGCTCAATGGTTTCTTTATTTGTGGCGGTAAACGGTCTTCCGTCTCCTTCATCGTGCGTAACACTCGTGCGACCATTTCGGAATTTTTCAATCCATTCGTAGACACTCCAATGGTTTCGGTCCCTGATACGCCTTCCGACCACAAAAAAAAAACCCGAATCACTGAACATTGCTCTTCTTCGGTGCAAATACACAGCGGAGCAGCCCTGTTTAACAGCACGGTAGCAGTAGCGAAACTAACCTAGCAGCTTGCAAATTGCAAAGATTTAACAACAAACAAGCAAAGAATGCGTCATCAACGTAAAACGACAGTACTACCAAACTAATCTAAAATATAACTAAATTGCGGATAATAATTGACTTACCCTCATATTACGTTACATACTGTTTTCAGCAATTTGTCATCAGTAGTGTAGTTAGGCAGCAGTGGATTTCTTTTCCTATGTATAGGCAATATGTTACATTTATTTACGTTTAGGGACAACTTCCAGAGCCTGCACCATTCATCAATCCCCTTTAGGTCATTCAGCCCAGAGCCTGCACCATTCATCAATCCTCTTTAGGTCATTCAGCAAATCGATAGTGTACTTTCAAATTAAGCAAGAAACCATAAATTTTCTACCGGTATAGTAATTTGAAAATAATTACTCGTTTTTTTAGTCCTTCGGTTACAAAAGAGGCTTACGGTTTTACAAAAAAAGTTGTTGTATATAGGCGTAGGTGCGTAACGTAAAGGTAGTAGAAACGAAGTCCTTGTCCTATGACAAGGGCATGTGGGCGTGGCCTGTTGGTGCGCCAGCTACATTCTTCACAGGGCAACAACTCTAAAATAGAATCACTAGTGGCAACACAAGAATACAACAACAGTAATTTATTAAAAGGACATACGTCACCAAATAGACAATGTCCTTCTACTTGTTGAGAATGTGTGGCACTGATGAACCTAATCTAGCCTAACACAGTAGATTTCTGACTAACTGTTGTTGAGAAAGCTCACGTTCAGCCTCTCAGTAGATAAGCACTTTAACTAAACAAACAAACAAACACCGGCCGAACGCCCTGAAGGCCAACGGCACCGACCGGCCGCCGTGTCAGCCTCACCCCTTAGGCGTCACCGGATGCGGATACGGAGGGCCATTTGGTCAGCACACAGGTCTCTCGGCCGTAAGTCAGTTTTCATGTCTGGTGCCGCTACTTCCCAGTCAGGTAGCTCCTCAGTTTGCCTCACAAGGGCTGTGTGCACCGCGCTTGCCAACAGCACTCGGCAGACCCAGATGCTGACCCATCCAAGTGTTAGCCGAGACCGACAGCATTTACACTTCGGCGATCTGACGGGAACCGGTGTTACCACTGCGACGAGACTGTTAGCAAGCAATTTGACTACCACTTAAATAATGTATCATACTGCAGGTACAGTCCAACGACTAGACTGGTCTCCACTGCAGATAACTTGCATGGAACTGAGGAGAACTGCAGCACTGACTGCTGCA
The DNA here is from genome assembly GCF_023897955.1 of Schistocerca gregaria. Taxonomy (NCBI): domain Eukaryota; kingdom Metazoa; phylum Arthropoda; class Insecta; order Orthoptera; family Acrididae; genus Schistocerca; species Schistocerca gregaria. Next base: position 147,058,521 of record NC_064921.1, read on the forward strand.
GCTGCTGGGTAATAGCTGAATGATGACTGTCCGAGAACTACTGGACTTGGCCTGTACTGCAGGAACTGGAACTGGGCGAGAACTGCCGATGGTTGGAACTGTTAGAGCTGGAACTGTCCGAGGACTGTCAGTGACTGGAGCTGTTGGAAGTGGACTGTCCAAAAACTGCCGATGACTGGTACTGCTGGAACTTTCCGAGAACTGTCGATGATTGCAACTGTTGCAACTCGAACTGGACCTGGGCAGCTGTTGGCGTGCAATCGCTGAAAGCGTGTGCTCAGCATACGAATGTCATTATGTGAACCATTTAGTGGTTGGATCAAATACTTTCAGGTTTCAGCGTTCCCTGTTCTGGTAGACGTAACTATTCCTCGTACGTGCGCCATCTAGGGGGTGACTGACCCCACTAAATATAAGTCGTCATGCTGTTACTGGCTTGAGTTTAGCCCTCTCTGAATATATAGGTGTGTAGAGCGTCTGGCAGAGACACAGCAAAAATAACAGAGTCGTAGAATAATTTTACTTATTCTGTGCATGATCTATCTGCTTCTTAATGTTGATATATAACCAGCAAGTATTTATCTTGTGGTTCACATTTCCAGTGCAGTAGACACCTGATAATGTCGCTTCTGTGTCGTTTTCGATCAGGCCTGTGGCGAGGCTACAAGTGCACTGAGGGCACAGCACCAGTAGGGAGTGTCCACTCGAGTGAACTGTATAGATTTTCAGCCTCAGCACTCAGTGAAAACGACAAAGAAGCGACATATCACCTGTCCACTGCAGTGGGCAAGTGCACAAGGTTATGTTACACCTTTAAAGAAAAGCAGTTTTCCAACAAAGAGATATGAATCTGAAGTACGGCCATGGCAACACGTATGAAAAAGGCTATACTCACAGTAAGAAAAGGATGTTGCATACCACAGCGATCACCAGCCGATACACTACAAACACGTTTATTAAGGGCCTTTTAGGTGATCCGATCACATGTAACAGCATAAAAACAGAAATGAGATGGTCTCTAGACAAAGATTCGTTTTCGCCCAATTAATTCATTATGTACATATACCAAGACGTTTCGAATTAAAGACACAGCCCTTCGCTAGCGGACCAGTACGATTTTAACAGCACGAGTAAGATTCCTAGCTTCAGCACAATACAAACTACGTTACAAGAAACCTTGAAAACCGAGCGAGGTGGCGCAGTGGTTAGACACTGGACTCGCATTCGGGAGGACGACGGTTCAATCCCGCGTCCGGCCATCCTGATTTAGGTTTTCCGTGATTTCCCTAAATCGCTCCAGGCAAATGCCGGGATGGTTCCCTTCAAAGGGCACGGCCGACTTCCTTCCCCGTCCTTCCCTAATCTGATGAGACCGATGACCTGGCTGTCTGGTCTCCTTCCCCAAAAACAACCAACCAACAACCAAACCTTGAAAATTCTAAGTTAAATTAGAAGTCTGGCAAGTATAGGCCAGATTGATTCTGTGTGTTGAAACCAGACATTTAAAAAGAGAAAATTGTGGAGTTCAATAACGAAGAGTATGACTGAGGGTCGAAGGCTATCACATCTCAGACAAAGGTAAAAAAAAAAGTCATAGATGACTAAAGAAGGTTCACAGATTACCGATGAAAGAAGGAAATTCAGGAATGCAAATGATGAAATGGGAAGACTGTCGTAAATACCGCTAAAAATGAGTTCAACAGAACGTTAAAATAAGTAAGACCTAGTTTATAAAAGAAATATGTGACGACAGTAAACTCACTGCACAGAGAACGAAACTCAACTCCTGGAAATTCAACTACGTGTAAAAATTAAATTTTGGGCGTGTACTTTTAGCATACTCAGACGGTGGTTCCTCCAGCTGATAAAGGTAATGTCACTGTTTTCTCGTCACTGTTGTTTCGTGACGACTACCGTGATAAAATGTATCGCTTATTGACCGGCAGCATATATGAGAAGTTCGGTAGAGATCCTACTGACCAAGTTTTATGAAGGATAGCTGCGCTTCTAAATGATTCATTGAGACTGAACAGTTCTGATTTATTAGATGGCTTTGACGTTGTTTCCTACTCACCCCGTTCAAAAAAATGGTTCAAATGGCTCTGAGCACTATGCGACTTAACTTCTGAGGTCATCAGTCGCCTTGAACTTAGAACTACTTAAACCTAACTAACCTAAGGACATCACACACGTCCATGCCCGAGGCAGGATTCGAACCTGCGACCGTAGCAGTTCACCCCTTTCAGAATCTTTATCTCTTATTGTCAGCAGTTCTGATAAAGAGGTTTCAGAATCGTTCATACACGTTTATGGATGCCCACATGAATGTTCCCCAGAGCATAATGGAGGCGCCGCCAGCTTGTCTCCCTCCGACAGTACATTTCTCAAGGAGTTGCTCTTCTGGAGGAAGACGGATTCGCGCCCTCCCTTTGGCATGACGAAGAAATTATCGTAATTCGTCATACCATGCAACGCTCTGCCATTGCGCCAGCGTTCAGTGCCCATTTCAGCTGTAGTTGCCGATGTCGTGGTGATGCAACGCTCTGCCATTGCGCCAGCGTTCAGTGCCCATTTCAGCCGTAGTTTCCGATGTCGTGGTAATAACATTGGCAAATTCATGGGTCGTCAGCTGCTGAGGCCCATCTCTAGCAGTGTTCGGTTCACTGTGTATTCAGACACACTTATACTCGGCCACAGTTGGCAGCCTGTCCAGTTTTACCAGTCTGACCAGCCCACGACGTCCGTCATGATGGGTGGCCGCCAACCCCATGACCTCTGGATGTGGTTTCACCTTGGTTTCGCCACGTGTTGAAGACACTCACCACAGTACTCCTCGAACACCTGACAAGTTCTGCAGTTTCCGAAAAGCTTTAGGCGAGCCTCCTTGCCATCAAAGATGTGCGCTTCGTCAAAATCAGATCACGCGCCTTCCCCATTCTACACACAGACAGCTCGCTCAATAATACTTCATGCACCGTGCGTACGTCTGACTAGCAGTCATTCCTCGCAAGGTAACGCTGCTATCGCCTGTACGGGTTTATATCGATAGTAGGTCTGTGGTCATAGTGTTCTGGCTGATCAGAGAGCATTTAAATGCAAATTCTGCCACCATCGTTATCAGCTTATGAGTGTTTTCAGAACTTCCATTGACAGAGTACACAGCATTGCTGACGAAAGCAGCCTGCACGACAACATTTTAAACCTAAAGGGAGTTCTTGTAAAAAGTAGATACTCTCCACAATTGATACGTAAGGCGCTGTGAATGAAGCCTAACGTGGACGTAAAAACAAGTGGTGGTGGTTAGTGTTTAACGT